>NW_027070268.1:63581-78509 GCF_002906115.3 Quercus suber
TTTTTTTTTTCTTTTTACCCTAAAGAGCCTTTAAATAGGTCAAGGAATCCTATTCCCGTTTGGAGAAAATCCCAGATTTTTAGGCTTCACTTAACCGACGATTTTGGCCCATTTAACGTCAAAATTCGGACTTTTGGTAAACTACAAAGTTGTAGCCCTTTAAGTTAACTTTCCAGCCTAACTTGAATCATCTCGATTGGATATCTGATCCCAAAGTTATGCTGAAAATACTAACTGATGTGCAGGCTGGAATCCTAATCCGAATTGGACTTGGATTTTGTACAAAATTCCTTTGATTCCTTGCTCTTCTCATTCCTTCAAAGCACAAATGAATAGATAAATATAAATAAAAAAATCAAATCAAATCAAAAGAAATAAAGGAAAACTAACAATTTTAATAAATAAGAGGATAATAAAAATCATGTAAAAATTACACTTATCAACATTCCATGAAAAATTTTGTATGTTGATTATATAAAATTGTATAAATTTTATAGAAATTGTGTTCTTTGAAATGCATAGAATTTTTTACATTTTATGAAAAATTATGTATATTAAATGTACAGATTTTTTTATAATATTTAAAAAATTGTGTACATGGAATGCACTTAATTGAGTACATTATTAGAAAAATTGTGAACGTTGAATATACAAAATTGTGTATATTCCTTGATAAAAATGTCTAGGTTGTAAAATTGTTTACATTTTTTGAAAATTTTGCACATTGAATGAACAGAATTGTTAATATTCTTTAAAAAATTATTTATGTTAAATATACAAAATAATGTACATTCTTTAAAAATTGTGTACGTTAAATATATAGAATTAGTGTACATTTTAAAATATATATATATATATATTGGTGTATATTCCATGAAAACTTGTGAACATTGAATATAAATTTTTTTAAAATTCTTTGAAAAAATTGGGTCCATTGAAGTATGAAATTGTGCACATTTTTTGAAAAAATGTGTACGAAAAATGTTCAAAATTGTGTACATTCGTTGAAAAATCGTACACGTTGGACATAGAGAATTGTATACAATCTATGACAAATTATGTACATTGATTATATAGAACTATGCACATTATTTGAAAATTTGTGTACATTGATGGTATGTTTGGATACTGCTTATTACTGAAAACTGAAAACACTGTAGCAAAATAATTTTTAAATGTGTGAATAGTGCCATGGGATCCAGTTTTAACGTAACATTTACTAAAATCCGTACTTGTAGGTCCCGTGAACAGTGCTTGGGACCCATAGGAAAAAATGCTTCCACATCACTTCTTATTTATTTTTTAGGGCTTGAATTTCATCACAAAGCTGTCCAATACAGCTAGGATCAATGCTGTACAGCCCCATCTCCTCCGCCCTATGCAACTCCTTCAACTTCTTTTCTAGATTAGTTCACACATGCCCAAATGTGTTACGGTTCCATACCCAGAGATTTATTTGGCATAGGTCAATTTTATGTGAAAAAGTAGCTACCAGAGATTAACTCAAAGGTGTTTCCCAAGAAGTTTTAATCACCGTTTCATAGGTTTTGTCCTTAAGCCACATTGCTTCAAATCTGAACAGGTGCCCCTTTTTATAAAATCGCCTAGCCTCCGAATCTGAAACCAAAAGCAGTGGTCTATGATCCAAATGAAAAGCCTCTAAGTGGTGCACACGGGTAGTGGGAAATTTCAGCAACCAGTCTACTGTAGCTACTCCTCTATCTAATCTCACCCAAACATTATGATCACCCGGTCTCTGATTACACCATGTGAAAGGAAAGCCAGTGTAACCCAAATCTTTAAGGCTACAAAAATCTAAAGCATCTTGAAACCCCTGCATCTGGCGCTCTAGTTTATCAAGCCACCCTTGTTTTTCTTCAGCTCTCAGCATTTCATTAAAATCCCCAACACATATCCATGGAAGTGAGAAACAACGGCTTAAGTCACGTAGTAGAGACCATGAATCTTCCCGGTTGGCAGAGTCAGGGTTTCCATAGAAACCTGTTATCTGCTAAGCGTCATCAATCCCTTGGTCAACTTCCGCATCAATGTGATTGTCAGATGAAGCCTGAACATCTAACTGAATATCTTCTTTCCAAAGTAAGGCCAAACCGCCTCCTTAGTTTGGTTGAGGAACAACAAACTTGTGAGCAAACTAAATTTTCCTGCAAACTTTCTCAATAACTTCATTATTAGACTTCGTTTCCATAAGGAACACCATTGTGGGATCTTTTTTACCAACTAAGGTAACCAATTCGTCAACTGTCTGTGGGTTCCTAAGCCCACGACAGTTCCAGCTTAAGCAACTCATTGGCCCTGGCAGAGCTGGCAACCAGCATCCGCCTTACAATTTTCCTTCATAACCACCTCTCCAATCTGCAGGCACCACTTTTTCACTGGTTGTGGCTTATCCAATTCCATCAATGGCCTGCGTTCAATGCTAGTAGGGCTATTAACATATTCCTGTTGGGGATTAACCTCACGAGCTAGTTTCTTCCAAGTCCTGAAAGTATCATTGTCAGGTAAGTTGATTTGAGAATTGTTCACATCTTGTAACGGGGTTCAATCTCTTTGAAGCACTATATCTCCCTTCTTTCCAGTAGACACACCACCACCCTGTTTCGGAACAGCTTGAGCATTGCATTCATGTACTTACTTTTGGGTTTCACAACCTAGCTTGGCTACTTCTTCAGACAAACCCATAATCACCCTTTCCTTATCATGACTTAGTTTCGGATCCCCACATGTAATGGATGACGTATGACTAGTAGCTACATACTCCATAAGTGGCTCGGTCTCCATTACCGACCCTGAGAGGTTTGTTGATGGATTGGAGCTCACTACCACAGGATTGACAGTTTTGTCCTTAGGCATTGAAGGACCTTTCTTCCACTTTGAAGAGCCATGGGCACTACCTACTATCACAACTACAGATTTACGGAATGGTTTGAACTACTCAGCCCGCATCCAGTCACCAAACTGTTGATCCTCTTTCCAAGTTTCTCTCTGTTCTTAAGCCAAATCTCACAATCTTTTTCAACATGATTTACCCTCCCACACCAGTAACAGAAATTTGGGAGGCGTTCAAATTTTAAAAGGGCCCAACCAATGTGTTTACCTTCACTCCTAAGTTTGCAGCAACGAGGCAAAGGTTTTGTGATGTTCATAGCCACCCTAACCTAAAGAAATTCACAACCCTTACCATCATCCTCTGGGTCAGCTATTCTAATAGTGGATCCTATGAAATTACTTACTACTTCTTTGGTTTCCTGAGTTAGGCTTTTCTCTGTTACATTATGCAGTTGCACCCAAAAAGATGTCACCGAAAAATCTAGTGATGGGGCTAATTCCACTGATTCAGTTTTTTGGAAGTGTAGACGACTAAATTTCTAGTTCGAAATAAATCAAACAAGTAAAAATAGTTGTACAAATGTGAATTTGGATTAATGATTGTGGTATAATTCTCTGTGATTACAAAAGAGTTATCCTCTGATTCGATCTCCTTGCAAGACTTATTGATTTGGATTTGTGGTAATGTGATTGTGACTTGAACACAAAATATCCTTCAATTTGGTTGAAGGATGGATTGAAGATTGCTAAAACAGAATTACAATATCTCTGGCTATGAGCTTGTTAGAAATTCTTTGTTCCTCGTGTTCTTCGTGTTCTTCGTGTGTTCTTCGTGTTCTTAGATTTGTGGTGGAAGTTCTTCGGGGCTTTAGACGCTTGAATCCGTAGAGCTTCACTGATTTGTGCTTTGTTGGTGTTTTCGGACACTTTAGGCTTGATTCCCGCAAACTTTTGGATCTAGGCGGATGATTTGGATGATTTCTCTTCGAATGTTCTTCGTATTCGAAGTTGAAGTTCTTGAAGTTCTTAGAGGCTTTAGAGCTTGGTTCCGGCAGAGCTTCTGGACTTCTGAATCTTCTCTGATGCTGCTTGTGCTTCAAATGGCTCTTGGTGTCCTCCTAATGGCTTAGGAAGGCTTCTATTTATAGGAGATAGGAGTTTGGGGGGTAAGCGACACGTGGCGAGTCTGATTGGCGACACGTGGCAGAGCTTGATTGGTCCGCTTATGTCATCGCCTGCACGTGCGAGCGTGATTGTGTCATCGCTACACGTGCGATGATGTGTGATTGGTTTTGCATGACACTGGCAATTTTGTTGCTTTTGAATAGCAATAGTAAAACCTAGCAGTAGCATGTGGCGCTTTGTAATTGGCTGCATTTGTGGACTTGGTAGTGTGATGTGTCAGCTTGTGATAGGTCAGAATTTTCCCGTCTACAAATGCCCCCCGAGACTCGTTCACACACACAGTTTCAGCGTGGGTGTGGGATGAGTTTCGAAAACAGACTTTACTCCTGGCTCTTCAAAATGCAGTAATTGAAGGATGGCGGAGCTTTCAGCAGATGAGATAATTTCTAAGGAGTAGACCCACCCATATGAAAGGCTTGATGAGACCGAAAGAAGGGTCTACCTGTATTTGAATGTCTTGCATGACCGAGCCTTCTCAGCAGAGATTAAGTTGAAGTAACTTCAGAAGAGTGTGTTTGGATTGTTGGCGGCGATCACATGGGTGTAAGATGGGAAGATGCGAGGATGGTGGTTGAGGTACAGCATGCGGAGCTATGGGCTAGCCCGTTCTTTAAGAGCCGCTGGTAAGTTATATCAGAAGAGTATACTTCGGATTACGGCGAGCCATTGGGAAAGTAATTGATGCGCGATGCGTCATCGTTTTACCTGGATTGAAGTAATTTCAGAAGCTTATAGATTCTGAAGTGACAGTTGTGTGGTGAAGAAGACGGGATGAAGCAAAGCGAATGGGTGAAACATACGCCACCATGTTCTGATCCTGTATGTCGGAAAATATTCCCAAAAAAAAAAAAAACAAAAACAAACCAACAAATAAATGCTGGTTAAAATTACGTTAAAAGAAGTCCATTTATTATATAATCTTAAAAATCCGCCAATCTTTATAGTCCTTACATGAATGCATGGTTAGAAAATTATATAGGTCTTTTGGATTCAGCTCTAACCTAGACAATTCAGTTGGAAAATTTGGATATTTAGAACCAAGATCGATCACCTTTCAATAGGCAAATCTACAATAAACACCTGTCATTTGAAGATATACAAAATCCAAGTCAATCTCAATTCAACAACCCAAGTACATATGTGTCTTCACGAGGTTGGTTGTGTTGGGCTTTGTGGAGCCTAGTTATGTTTGATTCGGTTGACGATCCTACTTGACCTGAATAATGTTGCGTGGTTTTTTAATGGGAGATTTTCTGAGGCTTAGTCCATGGAGCGGAGGCTTGGGCCAACAGGCCCAAGCCTTTGGCCCGTTTTGTAGCCCATTGTGAATCTTGTGCGCAGGATATAGAAACCGTTTCTGGTGATTAGGGTTTTGTCTTCTTGTTGTTTTTGATAGAGTGAAAATACTGTAGCTGCACTTTATATTTTTCTCTAATAATAGTGAAATCCCTGCAACTCCATGGACGTAGGCAAATTGTTGAACCACGTAAATATTA
Source organism: Quercus suber (assembly GCF_002906115.3). Taxonomy (NCBI): domain Eukaryota; kingdom Viridiplantae; phylum Streptophyta; class Magnoliopsida; order Fagales; family Fagaceae; genus Quercus; species Quercus suber. The sequence goes on from NW_027070268.1 coordinate 69,113, forward strand.
TCTTGTACGTGTTATTGTTTTTTTTTGCGAGTGTTTTCTCTATTTTTTGTTTCTCACGGGTTGAGAATTTCGGGTTGAATTCCCTATAGGTAGGAGAGGGATTGTTTCGTCTGTAATGAAAATTATTCAATAGCAAATAGCAAGAGTAATGTTTTCTCCTCCCTCTCACATAAATGGTATGTCCCACAACGAAAATCTGAGTAAAATCCAACAACCATTGAATTTGATGTTGAATGTTTGCTATCTTCATTCGTAAAATGCACACATGCAAAGCATTCTTAAGCAATCATGCACTTGTGATCTTATTAAACATGTGTTTATCGATGGTGGACTTAAATGATTTAAAGAGGCAAATGATGAGCTCCACGTTCACATTGCCTTGCAAACCTTATAAGTTTGTGTTGTGCTTTGCTATGCATATAGAGAGGTGTTACATCCACAATATTTTTACAACAAATAATAAGTGGTTAGTTATTATTAGTTCTAATTTGAATTTACCAACTGAAATTACTTTTCTATCCTACCAATAACAACCCGTAACAATCTGCCACATAGAATTTATTATGAAAATGTTGTGGACATATCATTTCTCATGCATATATCATATTCTCTTTGAGCCCTTCTATTTCTTTTTACTGTGGTATCATGACTAGCTCCACCTCACCTTCTGTGCTTCCATTCATTTGTTTTCGCTTCCCTTCCCTTCCTTTTTCATATCAATTATAGTATTTTATACAATTATTTAAGATATGTGTATGAAATAGTAGAAGTAAACTAGTATACTTTTCCAATTTTTAAACAACCTAATCACAATCAAAACAATGCTTTTCACTTAACCCAAAGCAATTTAAACAACCGAACAAACTCCAATAATGATAATTGTATGGCATAAGGCTTCGAGCCCACTGGGCATTGGGCCTTGGCCCAAGCACACTACTAAGACATTCTCAAGCCCAAATCCAATAGTAGGCTCGTTCAGCTGATCGCAAGATAGTTAACCCGTCTGTATTTACCTGGAACAACTCATGACCTCGGCAGCCCGGTATTGTCGTGGGGAGTATTGCTGCTGAGCAACCTTTTGGAAGCAGGAATTAGTTCCAAAGTTATCTCCAAAATTTCCAAAGAAACATATTCCATGTCAGGAATAATCAAATCTGACCCCACCCACACGAGTGAGACTAGAATGTAATCATGAACACTTCACCAACCTTAAGCTATAAATAGGGGAAGTGAGTAAAGAGAAGGGGTTGGTCATTTTGAGTGAGAAGGGAGAGCTAAAGAGAGATAATACTAACCACAGAAAGGAGGTTAGAGGAGAGAGGGAAGTTTCATGTAGGCAAAGGCGTGCAGCTAAGTAATCCGGTTGGGAGCTACTCGTAGTAAGAAAATCATAACCCACCATATAAATAAATTGTGAACCCAACACTAAGCCCAGTCTAGTGAGAAAAACTGGGCATGCACAATAATGGAAGCCTTTGCGTGGAAAAACCTTACGTGGAGGCGTGAATGCACACATGCCACCATGCATAAAGCCACCCAAGTATATGCCAAAACCATCCCTCCTTACACGTACTTTACACGCACAGTCCAAGATCATCATCTATCGGTATTCACCTAAGGATAAGAGTTAAATAACAAGAAACATTCTTCTCACAAGCGAAAGACTAAAAATAACACTCAATATTGCCTCTAATTTTCATACATACACGAGGTGGAACTTTATATTGGACTAGATTACTAGAACAACCCTTCAAGCATGAGTAATGACGGCCTACATTTTCAAAACCAAACATTTAATATAAATAAAACTTGACCAAATACTTAAAAAATAACTAACAATTACCTATATTAATAAGACTTGGGAAATGGAAAATACACTTTCGAAACAAATAGACACATCTAATGCCAAATAATTCAAATTTCTTTGATTACCAAATGCATTCTGCAAGCTCAAACAGTCTAAGGTAAAAATGACCTTAACCCCCTTTAGAAATCTCCAAATTACACTATTTGATGCGTTGTAAACTAACCCTTTTTTTTTTTGCTAGGTAAGTGAGGGGGATACCCCTGAGTAAAAAGTTACAAAGGAATCCGAGTGCCACTTGGCTACAAGGCCATTGGCTGATGCGTTGTAAACTAGAGATTTAGAGCTTTCTAATGATATATGAATTGCAGCTACTTCTTCTGGGATGAGTGCAGGATTGACTTTTTTAAGTGAATTAAAAATTGCTAATTCCAACTTCTGTGAACTTAAGTAAATGTCCCACACTTTTCTTGTGTCGACATGAAAATTGATTAGATGAAGTTACCAAACCTTTTTGTCAAAACCGAGAGACATATATATTTGCTAAGTTAAATCTACTTTTTGAAACACAGGTAATTGATTAGACGAAGATACCCAGTCTTGTTGACAAAACTGTGAGACATATTTTGCAAGTTTGAAAGCTACTTTCTGTAATACACTAATCTTTTAAATTGATTTTTTTATTTATTTTTATTTTTATATCATATAGAGCTAAAACGACATGCCGCAAATGCAAGTTTGAAAACCAATCTCTTGAAGGAAAAAAAAAGGGTAAGACTTATTAATCATCTCTTATAGACACTGCAAAATGAGAGTTTGGTGTATTAAGTACGACCTTTTATTTATTTATTTTTATATATATATATATATAACCATCCTAGGTTTAATTTAATCACAAAATAAATTCAAGTTTATAATATTATAACCTTCAGCTATCACTGTCCAAATGATATATATGAACCCTATGTAGGGAATATAAACAAAATTCTCAGATTTTTGAGATGCAAAAAAGGAAAAAATATGCGCTAAAGAAAAACAATTACACAAAACAATATTTACGTGATTCGGCAATTTGCCTACAACCACGAAGTTGCGATGATTTCACCATTCACAAGGATAAACACAAGATGCGGCAATATAGTGTTTCTCTCCCAAAACAAAACACCAAACCCTAATTTCAAACAATGATATTTCCATCTAGCACTGAGAATTCACAATAGGGTAAAAATAGGCCAAAATATTTCCAACTAAGCCTCAGAAAATCTCTCATATATTAAAAACCGTAGCACTTTTATATTGAATCATGTCATAATCCTGATTAAATATTACTAGACTCCACATAGCCCAATAACACAGATTATTGTTTTTCTTGAGTTCAATACCTACTATCCATAGCCACACTTATTCTATTCAGCCACAGATGATAGGATCCCTAGCACTAGCGGCCCCACACGCAAGTTAGGCTGGTCACAGGACTCACCCTGACTTGTAAAAAAACGTATATATATATATATATATATATACTTGCCAAAAAAATATAATATGCTAAACTAACCTATTATAAGCACCCTAATAAAAATGATGAACATCTTGACTTGAGAATTACAAAATTTTGGGTTCAACAAAAATAAGAGCAATGCAACATTCACAACATTTTCATAATAATTTCACAACAAATCTAATGTGGTAAGCTTTTACAAATTCTAAGTCGGGCCCCAACTGATATTATTTTTTTACCCACCAATAAAAACTTTTTTGCATAAGATTTATTGTAAAAATGTTGTGGATGTAGCATTACTCTAAAATTAATTCTGCCCTCCAAACATAATATTTAATCCTTTTTATAAACTTTTTTTTTTTTTGGCGATTTGGACCGGGTCAGATCTTCGGGTCGGTCCGGGCCAAACGGGTCAGACCGGGATAGTGGAGGATGATGTCATTGATGACGTCATGCTCTGAGGCTGGTGCGTGCAAGCGCGTGAGAAACCAACCGGCGCGTAAAAGCGCGTAAAGAAGGTTGGAGGCGCGTGGCGGCGCGTGTTGCTGAAGCAGCCACTACTGGCGGCTCGTGAAGGCGTTTTTGGGCCTGAAATTTCGGGATTCGGCCGATCTAAAGCAGTAGAATATCATGGTTTTGTCATTTTTCTGAAATTATGAACCTATTTGCACAGGTTTGAGAAACTGAACCGTAGCCCATTGCGAGCTTATGGCGGCACGTGGTGACGCCGTTGTTCATGATCTTTCTGGGTTTTGTAGATCGAGGGCCGATGAATCTAATGGTGACACCAGTTTTGTAAAAAATTTCTCAGATTTGGGCAGATTTGAATGAGAAACCCGCAGGACGTTTGGAGTTTTTTTTGGCCACGCGTGGCGGTCCATCGCGACTCTACTGTGAACGTCTTTTCTGGGTTTTGTTGCTCGAAGTCCTTAGAAGATTTCGGTGGGTTGATTTTTTGTGAAATCTTGTCAGAAGTTTTTAGAAATTTGGACAGCAACTGGTTGGTATTGTTAGACTTGCTGTTATTGTAGTCTCTTTTGGCGGTGGCCCTTCTGACATTGTTTGACAATGGTGAATGTGCAATTCTTTCTGCTTTCAAGGTTGGCTGCACAAGTAGCTTTGATCAATGTCTGGGTTAGGACTTCATATCCCAAGTCTAGTGCAGTGCTTTTTTTCTAGATGGCATGCGTACATTTGCAGGCCTATAGGCACTTTTTTTTTTTTTTTCTTAGAGGTCTAGTGTAGCATTTTCCTTTTGACACTACAGTCATTTTATGGAAATTTACTCTCTCTCTCTCTTTTTTCCAAGATTCAACGCAGCATTCTTTGAAAATCATTTACACACTTCTTTTCTTTTGTCTATTAGCTTCTAGGAATTCCTATATAAAGCTATCTGAAGCATACACTAAATTGCACAAGTGTTGTCTTTAGCTCTCAATACTCTTTAAGTGTATAAAAAAAACTCTGCCTTTTTACTTCTTTTTTTTTTTTTTTTTTTTTTTTTTTTTAACATGCTTAGTTTGTACTAACTTTTTTTTTTTTTTATAAAGCTATCCGGAGCATACACTAAATTGCACAAGCATTGTCTTTAGCTCTCAATACTCTTTAAGTGTAGAAAAACTCTGCCTTTTCACTTCTCTTCTTTTTTTTTTTTCTTTTTTTTTTATATATATATATATATAACAGTTAGAGATTACAATTGATACTCTCTCTTTCTTTATTTTTCTTTTCTTTCTTCTTTCTTCTCTTTTTTTTTTTTTTTTTTTTTACAGCTATCATGAAGCTCTTTTTTAAGGATTCGAAAATTGGTCAAGAACCAGCCTTGTTCATCTATAAAGAGAAAGATGACAAAGATGCAAAGGCTACAACTTTGATTGTTCGTCCGCCCATAATTGGAAGATTTTCGGAAAGATGGGGCCATAACTCTTATCTTCTCAATTTGCCGAAATGGTCGCAGGTCGTTCCTCCTGATGATGGTTCTAACTTGGAGACAATTATCCTTCTTGCTTCGCATCACAAAAATGTTGCTAAATCAAAGCCATATAATACTTTGGGACGAGAGATAATTGCAAAGCGTGCCAATTGGGATTCTTCCTTTGGCACGAACGGAGGATTTTCCTATTTCTCCCTTTATTGGGACTGGCTAGAAGATGTACTTGGTTCGTTGTAAACACCTCCTTGATGCAACCCACCTTTACAGTGCTGTCTTTGCTTCCTTGTTCAATACATTACGATGAAAATCTCATGAAAGCATTTTATGAGTGTTGGAGCCCGTCAACGAATACTCTCCATACCCTAGCTGGAGAAATTTCCATCACACATGGGATCTTTCCATTCTTGGTGGACTTCCTTGCACAGGTGCATTTTATGATGAAGTGGTACCCAACGCACAAGAGCTGGATGGAACCAATGACCAAGGACGAACCCTATCTGCCACACAGCTGTCGCTTTCTTTTCATGGCATACCATCACCTTCGAATCGGCTAAAAAGACAAGGAGGTGAGTGTTCGCGACTGGATTACTTTTTGGTATAGAGGAAATGGCAGTACCCGCTCCTAGAAAACCAGCAAGGCGGACGACCATTCCTAAGTGTAGTCAAAATCCCTTTGGCGTGATAAACGAGCGTGGACCATGGTCTGACAAAAGAACATGGGGTCTTTGTGGATCTTCAAGTTGAGGGTGACTTAAAAGAGGAGACTTACTATCGGGCTTCTTTCTTGTTGGCTGTGCATATTTGTCTTTCTATCAAGGATCCAAATAGCCATCCGTCCAGGCACTTTCAAGATTGCTAGTTCCATGGCATATGGTCGTTCGTTGGCCTTCCTGCCCTTGTATTGGCCAGCATTTATCGTGGACTAATACCATTTTCTTCCTCTCCTACTCCGAGCAAGTCTGGAGCTAGTTTACATTCATTACGTTTATGCGTGGGTAGCTCATTTTTTTAGAAGCAATCGCATCACTAATGACAAACTGTCTGATCCTTTGATGACGAAATATTCTGGTGTAGGCTATGCTTCTCCGTTCAGTATCGTAGTTTTATAGTAAAGTGATGAGAAGAGTATTGTCCTCAGGGATTGGTAACTTACTTTTGAAAAATACCAAAGTTATGCTAATCTTGATTTTATCTAGAGAAGTCACTAAGATTGTTGTAATTGGAATTTAAAATAAAATCAAATTAAAGAAAATAAGCAGAGGAAAAAAATATGTTGTTCAAAGATCAAATTAACGGGAAGAAAACTTCTAGGAAATCAATTTCACCTAATCCCTCACTATGCTTTACTCATCTAGCTAATTTAATTTAATTCTCTCTGTTTGTTAGCAATCTCAACAAAAACATCCAAAAGCTTCTTTCGACAGTCAATTGGAAACATTCTTGTTCATCAATTTACACAAGAGTATGCAATTTAATAAAGCAAGAAAGCATTAAGACCAATGATTTTAATACTACACAGGTTCATACAAGTCTTTCGATCTCTATATTCACCTATGTCGAAATATTCAAGATCTATCCTATAATTCCCTCTTTCGACAGCAAATCATAAGATCAAAATCATCTAATTAATGGCCAGTTAATTAGAAGCAATAAACTCAGAATAAATCAGACAAACATGAAGAGAATTAATTCAAATTAATATGGAAAAGCAAGCATAGTTCGGAATTAGATTACATCGTTTTCCTAGAATAAAGAAATTTAGTTCATGCTAAAAATTAAACTCAACAGAAACGAATTCACCATAATATTTTTGAGAAGATTTGAAGGAAAAAAAAACACAAAAATCTGCTTTAGCCTCCTTTCTGCTTCAGCCCTCTCTTTTTTCTGTTTCAGCTTTTTTTCTTTTCTGTTTCGGCACTCATTTTTCTTCTGCTTCAGCCCTCTTTTTTTTTCTGTTTCAGCTTTTCTTTTTTTCTGTTTCAGCACTCCTTTTTCTTCTGCTTCAGCCGCCTTTTTTTTTTTCTGTTTCAGCTTTTCTTTTTTTCTGTTTCGGCACTCCTTTTTCTTCTGCTTCAGCCGCCTTTTCTTTTCAGCGCGTCCCCCTTTTTTTTTAGCCGTGGTGCCCTTTTTTTCTTTTAGATGTGGTGTCCTTTTCAGCCCAAAACGTTTATCTTTTTCAGCCCAAAAACGTTGCTCCTTTCAGCCCCTGTTTCAGCCCAAAACGTTCCTCTATTTCAGCCCAAAACGTTGCTCTGTTTCAGCGTTTTTCTGCCTTCTTTTCTTTCAGTTCCGCCTCTTTTATTTCTCAAATGTGGTGCCCTTTTCTGCTTTAGACGTGGTGCTCTTTTCAGCCCACAAACGAATTTCTTTTCAGTCCATTCACTTAATCAGCCCACTCTTCTTTCTCAAACATGTTGCACTTTTTCAACCCAAAACCTTGCTTTCTTCAGCCCTCTGTTTCAGTTCTCTTTCATTTGGTTAAATCTTTATTCCTTCAAATCTGAAATAAAATTTAAATAACAATAATGAAGTCTAAAATCAACAAATAAATAAATAAAATTAGACTAAAACTTAAAGTTGAGAAGTGATAAATTATGCCAAATTATGCAAGTCATCACATCCGTCCAGGCACTTTCAAGATTGCTAGTTCCATGGCCAATGGTCATTCGTTTGGCCTTCCTGCCCCTGTATTGGCCAGCATTTATCGTGGACTTAATACCATTTCTTCCTCTCCTACTCCGAGCAAGTCTGGAGCTAGCTTTGCCATTCATTACGTTTATGCGTGGCTAGCTCATTTTTTTAGAAGCAATCGCATCACTAATGACAAACTGTCTGATCCTTTGATGACGAAATATTCTGGTGTAGGCTATGCTTCTCCGTTCAGTGAATTCTCTGCACGAAAGCACATACGCACCGCCAACGACTTCCTTTGGCATGGGACTGCTTTCAAGAAAAGCTATGACCAGATATTCATTGACAACGATCATTTATCCATCCAGAAGTTTGACTACTTTATGAGCCTTCGCTCGGGGTACTTGTCACTTCGATGTGAAGACCAACACACTATAGAAGCATATAGTCCTCACAGATTTAGTCGACGCTTTGGATTTCATCAAGATATTCCAAGTGATTTGAAGGAAGAAATTCGTACAGGCTCTTTAAAAAGATCTACACCAATTCTACCAATCTTTCACTCGTTGCAACACAGACTCCAAGGTACTTATTCTAGCTTTTGCCACCAACTTTGGAAGCCGAGTCAGACATAGCTACAAGCAGTGGTGGGAGGGAGTTTGCGGAAATGATTTTATCAAAGGAACAAATTTTTTAGCTGACATTGCCTCCTTTCATGTTAAATCACTAACACCCCACAAATCTCAAAAAGAAAGAGGGAGTTACAAGACCCATACATTCCACAGCCCTTGTCAGAGTTTGCACGACATCCTCTTGAAGATGATCGTCATTCAAAAGACTCATCACGACATACCGAAGTTGCTCGAAGTCAAGGTACCAAAGGTTCGCTTGTTGTACCAGCTAAGAATGCCATTGAAATTTCTGAAGAGAAGGTGTGTAACGACTTGGACTACAATTGGAAACATTCGAAGAGTCCAATAAGGGGTGTTGATGCAGAGACTTCTATTGATCATGCGCCTCTTCTTACAAATAGTGAGTCTTCCATTTCAAAGCCATTTGCAGAGAGTTCGGATTTCAAGAGGCGCAAGTTTGCTGATGTTGGTACGTCATCCAAACTTCCAACTGAGACAGGAAATACATTTTTCTCATCACTGCAAGCGACCAACCCTCCGGAAGTCTCTATGTTCCAGGCCATGGTGCATGTTTCTTCTATGCGTAGGAAAGGGGCTTCTATGTTGGGAGATGTCCTGTTGAACAAGCTTTCGACTCTTTCTGTGGACAATATCCTCCCACAAGTTGAAATAAATGAAATCTATAGTGGGATTGAAAGTCTCGGAGTGGATCCTTGGCACTTACGTGAACATGTTGACAAACATTGTGAAGGGGTTGCAGACTTTTTGAGGATGAAAGAATCTTTGAACAAACGACCTAGTCCTGTCAACTTGATCCAACATGAGGCTGAAATTGAACTCCTCCCTCCTTCTCAGATGAAGCATCTTTGAAGGTGATGACCAGATACCATCCTGAGGAT
>NW_027070268.1:81306-89124 GCF_002906115.3 Quercus suber
TAGAACTAAAATAACAAATCACCTCTCGGTCTCATTGTAATTCAATTGATCAAACCATAATTCGTAAAAAATAGTAAGCATTAAGAATAAGAATTAAACACTCAATCATGGAAATATTAAAAATAAAATAATTCAGAATATAAATTGTGTGTTCATTGCTAGACTACATCAACACTCTAGAAAATAAAATTTAGTTCATAATAAAACTGAAAAGAAAACAAATAAAACTTATGTCTTTCATCTGATGGTTGATCAACATGAAGCTCTCGCCTTTGCCCTCAGATCCTCCTCTTCAGAAAGACTCCTAAAAGAAAAATCTTCAATGCGGCAGCCCCCTTTTCCTCTCAGGTTTTCTCTCCTCCTTTTTTTTCTTTTTACTCTAAAGAGCCTTTAAATAGGTCAAGGAATCCTGTTCCCGTTTGGAGAAAATCCCAGATTTTTTAGGCTTTACTTAACCGACGATTTTGGCCCACTTAACGTCAGAATTCGGACTTTTGGTAAACTACAAAGTTGTAGCCCTTTAAGTTAACTTTCCAGCCCAACTTGAATCATCTCGATTGGATGTCTGAGCCCAAAGTTATGCTGAAAATACTAACTGATGTGCAGGCTGGAATCCTAATCCGAATTGGACTTGGATTTTGTACAAAATTCCTTTGATTCCTTGCTCTTCTCATTCCTTCAAAGCACAAATGAATAGATATATAAATAAAAAAAATCAAATCAAATCAAAAGAAATAAAGGAAAACTAACAATTTTAATAAATAAGAGGATAATAAAAATCATGTAAAAATTACACTTATCAATAGGGCTTCGAATATATGAGAGAACTTGTAGAAGAGCCTCCATATTGTGCCCGAATAGTGTTCGTTATCATATCCTGCAATTGTTGGATAGATATTGAAGCCATTGAGGCGGAATGTCCGTGTTGAGAAGTGCCTTTACCTCCTTTTCCCTTATCACCCTTAGCATTTTCTCCTTTCAAGGTAAAGCTAGGTGGGCGCTCAAGGCCATGACTTGATTCACCCGAATCTTCTATCTCCAGCTTGTTCATTAGGGTTGCAATTTTGACGTCATTTTCTTCAAGTGATTTTGTGAGGAGGATGATCACTTGTTCCATTTCAACCATCTTTTCTTCCATGGTAGAGGTGGTAGTCATCATTACTGGCATGACCTCTAGATGTGATGGAGAAAATGATGAAATAGGATGAGTCAAAGGTACTTCATTCCTTAAGTTTCTCATCACAGGTGAAGAGTTGATAGAAAGGTTTTTGTTGGGGATGATTCATTATTGTTCTCCAAATCTTTCGAGACAGATGAATCCTTATTGGTAGCTTTCCTATTTGCAAGAAAGTCTAGAGAGATGACAGTAGAAAGCTCGCCCTCTTTGGTTAGTTGAGGTTGAAGTTGATCAAGAGTTTTGGATCGACTGTGAGTGATTGGGCCGACATAATCATCAGCACTGGAAGCATCAACTACTGATTTCCAAACATTCTTGCTAGAGGCCATTGAAGTTGGTAGCAAAATGATGTCGAATTTCTTTTGAAGGAGAAAGAGATGAGAGGCAGAGAGGTCCCACCGGGCATGCCAGAATATGTAGACGACTAAATTTTTTGTTTGAAATAAATCAAACAAGTAAAATAGTTACACAAATGCGAATTTGTATTAATGATTGTGTATAATTCTCTGTAATTACAAAAGAGTTATCCTCTGATTCGATCTCCTTGCAAGACTTATTGATTTGGATTTGTGGTAATGTGATTGTGACTTGAACACAAAATATCCTTCAATTTGGTTGAGAGATGGATCGAAGATTGCTAAAACGAAATTACAATGAATCTCTGGCTATGAGCTTATTGGAAATCCTTTGTTCTTCGTGTGTTCTTCGTGTTCTTGGATTTGTGGTGGAAGTTTTTCGGGGCTTTAGAGGCTTGAATCCGTAGAGCTTCACTGATTTATGATTTGTTGATGTTTTCGGACACTTTAGGCTTGATTCCGGCAAATTTTTGGATCTAAGCGGATGATTTAGATGATTTCTCTTCGAATGCTGTTCGTATTCGAAGTTGAAATTCTTGAAGTTCTTTGAGGCTTTAGAGCTTGGTTTCGGCAGAGCTTCTGGACTTCTGAGTGCTTCAAATGGTTTTGGTCTCCTCCTAAATGTCTCAGGAAGGCTTCTATTTATAGGAGTTTTGGGGTAGGTAAGCGACACGTGGCGGAGTCTGATTGGTGACACGTGGCAGAGCTTGATTGGTCCGCTTATGTCATCGCTTGCACGTGCTGGCTTGATTGTGTCATTGCTTACACGTGCGAGATTGCTTATGTCATCGCTTGCACGAGCTGATGCATGATTGGTTCTTGTATGACACTTGGCGAATTTCTGTTAGCTTCTGAATAGTAATAGTAAAACCTAGCAGCAGCATGTGGCGCTTTGTAATTGACTGCATTTTATGGACTTGGTAATGTGACGTGTTAGCTTGTGATAGGTCGGGAATTTTCCTTCTCTACACCCCCCTTAAACCCCTCTCAGTAAGAATGTGGATTCCCTTTAAAGGAAATTGTATTTTTTATAAATTGACAATTTTAACCATTTTTTTTTAAATGACTTAGTAGTTCACATTCAAATCTAATGATAGAATGAGAAAAATAAATAATTCATTTAAGATTTCTGGGAATAAACCAAACATAAAAATAGCTACATTTTTAGGAATGTGATTTATAGGAATCACATTCCTAGGAATTTGGATGCCAGGAGTAATGTGGATTCTCCGTACCAAATGCCACATCATAGTTCAGTTAAGTTTGAGCTAGCTAACTGATCTGTTGGTTTAGAACTGATTTTGGTGGTAAGGACCTTGACGTGAATTATAAGTTTTTAATAGTCAATAACCAAATTTGAAATGAGCCCAAGTTTAGAGCACTTGCATAAGCGACTATATAATAGAAAAATATGTAAAATTTACACATTTTTATTCAAATACAAACTAATAAGAATTAAAAAAAAAAAAAAAAACTCTCATCAACGTGTTTCCATCTTTTTCCCTTTTTTTACTCCTGTTTTTCTTTTTATTTTTATATTTTCAAACTTTTCATTCAAACAAAATTTTTTTAATAGGAATTCAAACAAAATTTTCAAATTTACTTCTTCTTCGTTTAATAATAATAACAATAACCTTATATCTACAATCAAACACAAACTTTTCATTCAATCACAAATTTTGCACTATCGTGTTTCCAAAATTAAGTTTGCTCTTTTCCTTTTTTTTGGATATATATATATATATATATATTTTTATTTATAAAAATCACAAACTTTTCATTCGAACACAAACTATTTTTTTAAATAAGATATTCAATACAAACTCTCACCAAAGTTTTTCCAAAAGTTTACTCTTTTACTTTTTTTTTTTTTATTTTTTTTATAAATAAAGATAACTTGGGGTTTTAAAAATGATTAACGTTATGTATTTTTTTTAAGTAGTAGCATTTCATTCAAACACAAAGTTTGCAATTACCAACATGTTTCCATTTAAAGTTTGCTCTTCCCCCCCCCCCCCCCCCTTTTATTTATTTTTTAAATTATGATAACCTTATATTTAACTCCTAATTTTTTTTAGGTTAACGTATTCATAATTTTGTTGGATTGCATAGAGGCTAGGGCACATTGAAATATTGGATAAGTTTGGATAAGAGACTTTACAAAAATTATTGTATGATTTAAGCCTCACATGATGTGGTTGTTATCTAAGAAATTATTGTTAAAAATCTGTTTTGTAAGAGAAACTATATTTATCATTTGTGTAATTATATGTGGAATTCAACTTACTGTTTTTTGATAATTACTGATTATTACTACATCAAAAATGCTACATACAGTTTTTTTTTTTTTTTTATATATTATTATTTCAAAGGTAGTTGCTAAATCTTGCTAAATCTCGAATTTAAATTCTTTTTTACTTTTGTTATGAATGTGTAATAAGTGACTAAATTTTAAGATTAAAAGTAAGTTGATAACTCTCATAAATTAATCTGAATTATCTTTTTTAAAAAAATTAATAACTAATTAAAGAAAGAGGTGTAAATAAATTTTGAATTTATCAGTTATTTTTATACTAACCATGATAAAACTTTTGTAAAGAAATTCTTATAAAAATTTAGAATATTTGATTACTAATATAAACAAAAAAGGGAGAATGTTAATTTTTTCAAACCTCAAAGAAGGTTCATGTTTTTTCCCTTCAAATTTAAGGTGAAATGTTATTCCTTAGATTCTAAAGAAGGAGAGTGTTCCCTTTTAGTTTTTAGCTTTTTTGATGAGGTATAGAAAATATAGAAGAGTTTTTTTTTTTCAAAATTTTTTTATTTATTTATAGTTTTAATGTATAGTTGTTTAAAACTTGATTTTTCCCTCTCATTTTATTTTTCAAATTTTATCAAGGTACAAGTTAAACTTTTAAGTACAAGTATTCTTAGCACCAGCAGCAAAAAGTTTTCAGAAGGAAAAAAAAAAAAAAAATCTAGTATAAGTAACCCTCGTCAGAAAGTACATCTTCAAAAGAAAAAGACACAAAATTTGCATTTATATTCCTTCCCTCTCTTCTCTGCTTAAGAAATGGCGGACAGAAGGCGCAGCAGGAAGACACCACTGAGCCTCAATGATCGCCATTACCGTCTTCTCCAAGATCTCTCCGCTCCTCCAAGCACTCTTTCGGTACTCACTCCTTCACATACATCTCTCTCTAAGAAATTATTCAAAATTTTACCCTAATTATTGACTATTGTGTCTCCCGCAGACGATGATGTATTCCCCTCACCGATTTCGATTCTCCCACTCCGTATTCCTCTCTTTCTCTCTCCTCTCCTTTTTTTTTTTTTCTGCAAATATTTTTGAATTTTTTTTAGGGTAAATGTTGATTAATTTACTGTATAGAAGTAGGTGAAGCGAAGCCATCGATTGTCATCGAAGACGATTATAATATTCCTGATGATTCTGGTTCTTTTCTCGGTATTTCTTTATTTTCCCCTTTATATCTTGTACGCTATGTGTAGGTATAGATTTCTGTATGAAAGAAAGTGTTTTTGTTGTTTTATCATGCGATTGACTTTGACTGGGTTTGTAGAGAAAGAGAAGAAGCCAGCGGAGGTTAAGATCGATGGTAGGCAGCGACCATGTAAAGTTTCGACTCGAGATAATGAAAACTATATGGTTGGCTTTATCGACCGTATTGTCGATTTTTGTTTTGGTTAATGAAAATTGACATTACGGTCGATTAACCCAACTATATAGATAAGATAGAATGGTGAAGAAGAATACATGTTCTCAATCTCAATTAGTCGGTTAAAGTTCTATAGTTGGTTTAAGATTCATTGGTTTTCTGTGTGCAGAATTTAATACCTATTTTGAATTTTAATTAGAGATTATATGTGTTAATATATTTGTTATGTAAATAGTTAAAGTTTCATTGGTCTAAGATTCATTTACTGTTAAGAAAAAGTTTACAAGTTTGGTAAATTTAGATAATGAAGAAAAAAAAAAGGAAGATGAAATGTTGGCTATGCCTGTGGCATTATCTATAAGGGAGTTATCCATTTGGATTTCATCTAGTGGAATGTGCTTAGTTTTTCTGGTTCTATAACTGGTAATATAGTTACTTTTCTCTTTTAGTGGTACTTTTAGATAAGGTATTACTTTGTTTTAGTTTTACTTTTAAATAGTTTCTTTTTAAGGTTGGGGAAAAAAAATCAGAAAATAGATTGTGAGATTACTTCTGTGTTGGCTATGCCTATGGAATTATGGAACATGGATATTCTGAGTTATCCTCTAGACGAGACTTTTCTTGTCTCTGTTCTATTAAGTTTTTGAAGTAATGACGTCTGCCGGTTAATTTTTCAATTCACAATATTTAATTGCTGTATTTTATTATTCAAGGCCTCATTAAAGGTTAATATTACCAAAAATAGTAATAAATGAGGCAGAAGCAGAAATTTGGTAAGTTTTTGGGTTTCACCTTTAATATTTGTGAGAGTGGATGGCTTTCAACTAACATTGACAGTCACCGTTTTCATAAATTGTTTCTTTTGCCCACATCTCTTGATTATTTCCAAACTTGACTGAACTGCACTTTCTCTGAAGGAAACTATCATATAAACTATCTGGCAACCAGAGGACCTGACTTTTTATTTAATATAACATTTTGGTTACATTATTATAGTGGTATTTTGTCATCATCATCATTGTCATAAATAATTGTATGCATTGATTTGTTTAGGTCTTTTGGGTTGATACCAATTATCTAGGTAATTGGTAATCACATTGTCTCTGGGTCTAAACTACTAGGGCTGACTTGGGCTAAAAGGCATATTCAAACCCAAATTCAAGTTTTGGACAATTGCATACAGCCCTTTTATGACATGTAATAAAATTGTATTAAAGCATTGGAACCTCTTCAGGTTATTTATGGTGTATAGAACGGTGAAGAAGAATACTGTGGTCAATATCGATTAATATATGATTAAGATATGCTTGCTTAAAATTATATGCTTTCATCAAGCACCATATCATTGTGCCATTGGTTTGAAGATATTGAATCAGCTTGTTTCTTTCTGAAACATGAAGAAGTTCTTTCTGACATCTCATGATGTCATTTGTGCTGAGGCAGTAGCGTTATTATATATATATATATATTTTTTTTTTTTCCTGTGTCTTGGATTTTGTAGTGAAGGTTATTTTTCTTGGATAAAATGTAAATTCTTTATTTCTTGTTTGGCTATGTTTATAAATAGTCTGCTTGTGATCTTTTAATTGAGGAAGTAGGTTGCTTTGAGCAATGTAAAATTATTGAAAGGAGTTGGTTTTATGTCAGATCAGATCCTGTTTTGGCCGATTCTTCTTTGACAATCCAGTCTGCTTCTTATCTGATATTTATTGGGTAATTTTTTTTTTGGCTGGTTGGCTGTTCTTAACTGATTTGGAGTGGAGGAATTCTTGAATTTCCAAAGAACTAATTCTGTTCTATCTTCTGTTATGTGATAATTTTTTGTCTAGAATTGGGAACTTAAAGTCCTCTATGTCAGTTGTAGCCAGTTTGTAAGATGAATGTGTTGAGGTGATTGCTGGGCTGTACTTTGACAAGTTTGTTCTTAATATTACTTAAAATAATAATGAAGATGAATTTTGTTTGCTTACATGCTTATAGTTTTGATATTCTGCTTATACCACTTGACAGATGTCATTTTATTGTAATTTCAATTGAACTCAACTTGGCTAAGTCTTAATCCCAACTAAATTATGGTTGACTATATGTATCTTTTCTTATCATTATATCGTATCAAAGGTTATACTCTTGTTAACCTGAGTTAAATCACTCTCTAATTTGTGCAAGGATTCTCTTTCACGCATTGTGAGTTGTGACTAAGTTTTATGCTAGCTAGCAATTTACAGCACCCACCACTTTTCTTTGGGCTTGGCACCAGCTGTATATGAAGATTAGGACACTAAGCATCACACAGGCAGAGTTCCATTTACTCTGTACTTTTCTTCTTGTTGTCTTTTTGTGTGAACAAGTAGCTTGTGTTTCTATTTAATTAGGGGTCATGGGTGAAATTGCTGATCAGGTTTTTAATATAAAGTCTTTTAGTTAAAATTTTCTTCTTTTTTCCATAATAGATAAAGATTCTTGGTCAATGTTTTGATTACAAATATGTCATCTTGGTTCATCAATTGTCAGCCCATTTCTGGATTGCCTTCTATGCTTCAACATAAGATAGCTATTTCTTTCAAGGATCATTTAGTTTTTCAAGTTTTCCAGATATCTCTAACTTCAC
>NW_027070268.1:97314-144034 GCF_002906115.3 Quercus suber
GAGTTAGTTAATACTTCATAACAACTTTCATAAACGCTAAAATGGATCTTAAACCAAGTTAGACTTCTCGGACCATATACTTGGTTCAAAGTTAACGATCAACGGTGTCCTTTATAAGTGTTGTACATAACCCAATTCAGATAAAGTCTTTAATTATTTCCTTAGATATTAGAGAATATATAAGACTTTTATACCTGTCATTACTTACTAAGTTCGTTAACAATTCTTATATGATCCAATTTTTGCCAGTATTTATCTAAGTTATCTGCATCATTAGCAAAATATTATTGTTGAGCTTGCTCAGATTAAAATAGTTATGGATCAACATTATTTGCAATAACAATAAACTTTATAAGGTGTGCAATGGAAATATAGAAAATAAAAGAAGAACGCTTTCATTGATCAAAAAGATAATATTTCTAAGTTCCTTACAACACTAAAACAACAACAATAAAAAATAAAAATAAAAATAAAAATGCTAGTATCTAAGCCTTCTTTGTGGAAACTACCGAGTCAATAGTCTGGCTAGACTGGGTGGCAGCAGCATCTAAGCTTGGTCTTGGGGTTCAGAAGGAGTTTTATTCTTACCCAAGCCTTTACCCTTGTCTTGAAGATCCTCAACTTGCTTGCCTTGACCACCAGCTTGATTAGACTCCTTAGAAGTTTCAAGAAGGGCAGGAGGGACTTGGCCAACCAAAGGTTGCTCCGATGCCTCTGGCAGTTGTTTGGAGGGAGAGAGGTCAGGACATGGGAGTTCGCAAATGTCAAGATCGTAGTAGACGTTCCCAGGTCACCTCAAGTCAGAATTTGCAGGGACCCCAGCAGCATCAAAGGCTTTACCCCAAGATACGTCACAGTAGTCCCTACATACTGCAGAGAGTTCATCTATAAATCTAGCTTAAGTCTCCTCTACCCCAAGCTTATATGCTGCCTGCTTCTCAGTCTCGACTGCCTCTTTGCCCAGTTGGGTAGTTTCCCTGGCTTTCTAAAGCTCAGCTCGAAAATCCTTCACCATTTGCCTCTCTGTTTCCAGATTAATTTCAGTCATACATAGCTGTCGACGTTGATCTTCGGCCTGCTTTTCAATATTTTTGAGGTGTCCCAAGGAAGGGGGGCACCATCCAATTCCAACTTAGGGGACCAGATGCGTGATCCTTAGCACACATCAGCGGCAAGAGAGTCATCTCAGCTTTCAACAGACGAGGCCCTCTTGTTTCGTTGGTCTTTGACCACTTTCTGTTGTTTATTTCCTTTTGAGGGTTCCACCTCACCTTCCTCAAGAGATGTATTAGGCTTTTTCTTCTTCAGCTCAGGGATTGGCTTCAGGCTGAGGTTAGTAGGAAGCTGAGGAGGAAGTGGGGGAAGATTAATAGCAGGCTGGGACTTATTGGTTTCTTTGGGTATATCTTTTTTATTCCTTACCTTCATAAGATCCCTCCGACTCCTGCTCCCTGCATTCAAAGCCATTCCTTCTTCCTTTTCTGAAGAGTCGTTTGGAAGGGCAGTTATTAAAACAGGGGCGTGAATGCTGGAATGCCTATCAATCTCTCCCTCAGCGTCTGAAAGGGGAATCACCTGAACCTTCCTAGATGCCTCTCCTTCAAAACGGAACTTGTTAATCTGTTCCTCTAGTGAAGAGGTTGAGGAAGCAACTCTTTCTCCTACTATAGCTGCTTCAAGGGGAATCTGTTGAACTAAAGGGACAAGCAGTGGTACACCCTGTGGAACCGGATGTGGTACGGGGGGAAGGTCGAACAGAGCTAAAAAAATTGGGCCGAGATACATCTATCCAGTTTATCTGATGGTCACCCTACCTTATAACGTTGCCGACCAATTGAAACGTGTCCGAGAGAGGCTTAAAATCCAGAATCAGGTGGACGGCCTGAAGTTGCCCGTCTTCACTTACAAAGATCTCTGATCTCAATAGATAGTTAAGCGCGGCAACGTTAATCAGGCTGAGTCGATGAGCAATGTGGCTTCTATCTATTAACACCATAACAGAGCTAAGCATAGTCAGAAACTTAAAGTAAACCATTAATAGGAAGAGAAGAAAAACAATGCTAATGATGAAAACCCTAAATCTATTGTTAGGGAACCTAAATCTAAGATATTCGACCTAGCTCGCTTGGTTGGGTTGGGTAATAAAGACTGTCATGCCATACTCCCGAGACGATCAAGTAGTCGTCTTTCATCTCCTTGTTAGACTTGGGAAGACAGAAAATGAGCCTGATCGATGTCGGATCGGGATTTAAGGTAAAATCCCGCCCCTTTTTGTTTGTGGCATTCATACATATGGACTACGTCTAGCTAGGTGAGCCCCAAGCCCAAATGTTGAACTACTCCTAAGATCCTAAAGAGGTTAGGTGCGCACTGGTGGGGACAAATTCTATGGTTATGTAGGTAATCTCTGGTAATGCGGCCCATGGGGAGAGTCATTCCCTTCTCTATAAAGGCTATCATAGGGATTATGACCTCTCCCACCTCTCAGTCGGTGTCTATTCCTTCCGGGGTACAATATCTCAAGTTTACTTCCTGCGATATGTCATATGTTTCCTTAAATGTCTTTATCAAGGCAAGACTATTAACTAAATACTTAAATCTACCCATTTTGGATAAGCAAAAAAGGGGAAGCACTAAAAACGGCAACTGAAAAATAAGAATTTGAGGGCCAAAGAAGTTGGCCAAGAAGATAATGTAGGGTTTGAAGAAGTTAGAACTTACACGAACTAAGTTGGAAAATGATCTTTGAAATCTTCAGAAGAATTTTCAAGGATTTTCAAAGAAATAAGATTAATGATTTGAAAATCTTTGTAAGTTTAAATGCTTGAGTTCACTAGAGAGTCTGGGAAATTGTGAAGTAAAGAAGAAGCGATCTTCTTTGAGGCTTTATATAGGGGCCAGAAAATGAGTGGGTGTTATCCCGCCCAAACCGTGAGGAAAAATGTCGTTTGTTGGATCAATGATTCACCGTTGGATGCTAGAGATATAGCGTTGCCTGGAGCAATTAATGATGCTTCGTGAATTCCAAAACATCAGTAGCAATGATGGAGCATTTAAATTTATGCTCCCATACGTGTAAACTCAGGTATTTTTACATTTCTAGCTCTTATTTGTGGTAGATCAAAATCCCATTTTTTCTTCTCGGATGCAGGGGAAAAATTAAAATTTTGAGGGGCTATTATGGGGGTAGAAGCCCAAGTTCGAATATTGGGCCTTGGGCCCTATTTGAGGATGCGGGTATGTCCGAGGAGGAATAAAGGATTAGAAGAGACTCCAAAGTAGAGAATCACGTAAGTAAAAGATGGAAGAATATAGTCCGAGGAGTGTCTACTTCTCGGATACGATGAATATCAGTCAAGCAGGTACTTGGGAGATTTAGGTGACCTTCTAGGAAATTTCAATGATAAAAGATGAACCTCAAACATGTATAAAGATGATAAGAATACAGAAATATCTAAAAGAAAAGCTGCTACCACCGCATTAAATGCATTGCAGCAAATTTTCTGGCCGCATTTATGTGGAGAAGACCCCTGAACAGTGCAATTTCAACCACTACCATTCACAGAGAGCTAAAAAAGATGTTTGATGAGACATATACTCAAGTGAAGGCTTAAATGATTAACAAGTGTATAATCAAGATGGTCTGAAAGGAAACTATATAATGTAAAAGATCCCCCATAAGAGGGGGATCGGAAAAAAAGGGAGATAGAAGGGAGAGAAAGATTTACTGTAGTTCTAAGGATTGTATTAGCTTTCAAGAACAATAATTTATCTCCTCGGACACCAATTTAGCCAAGTTTCAAGTGTGGTTTTGTGATTAGTCATCTTTTAAATCTATACTAACCGTTGTTTAATTCACAAATAGCCTAGTTCTTTCACTCACTCTCTACAAATTCATTGTATTAGGCTTGTTGGGCTCACATCTCACATCTTTTAGACTTAGGCCACCAATCTTGACCCTACAAGGATAATCTTTTTAAGAGAATGAGAGATTGAAATAATTAATTTTGGAACTTAAAAGTTTTAGTTGTTGAAAAAAAACCATAACACACTATACAAAAGTTTGAATAATATAGATCAAATGCACCTAAGTATTTCTATATTTTATCTCAAATAAATAATGGAATAATATCAATCAAATGCACCTAAGTTAAAAAATAAATAAATAACTCAAAATAATAGAATGATATGTTTGTAGAGGTGGAGAGATGAAAAATAATTTTAGAAATAATATCTCTAGTACATTTTATAAAATAAATCATATATTATACCACGTTATAAAATAGTTATATATTCTCAGGTATCACGTGGGTCTACAACTAGTTAATCAAGTAAAATCTATCGTCACAATACCCATTGGAAAATACTTAATTTCCAAATACTAGAAAATATATATTTGATCCCAATAACATAATCATGGTTTTTGAGTAGAGTTGTAACGTGCATTTGTATTAGAACCTTTTTTCCTTTCTCTTATGTGTGTGTGTTTGTTTTTAAAAAAAAAGGGACTCCGCTAACATATAAGTAGTTAAATGAGGAAAGAAAATTATCAATCATCTTATCATCTAGGCAACCAAAGAGAGAAGTAAAAAAATAAAAATAGCGCAGCAATAAACTCTCAATCTTTGGAGTCTGAACTATCAAATGGCATCCCTTGAAAAAAAGAAAAAAAAAAAAAAAAAGGGAATATAGACCTAGGGGTTGTAAAGAATGATATTGTACGAGTGATATTCTTTTCAGTCTGAGATTTTACATCTTGTATGGTAGGCGAAATAATTGAATGATATGCAATTCGGCAGAGAAAGACATTGTAAAACTTGTGTCCCAAATCCAGGCCCTGGAATCTGCAATATGAGCTGAAAAAAGCCTGCAACAATACATTTATAAAGACAAATTCAGCTTCTTTGAAAAAGTGTAGTTCAATTGGGATGGAGTAGTGCCCTTAATTTGTGAGCAGGACATCAGTTTGTATTCAAGTCACCTCTCTGCTTTACTTCAAAGTTCAAAATATAGCGTCTATTATCCCGCTGCAAGTGTTCTTTCTTTCCATCTAAATGCCTCATAACATAGCCACTAATCTTGTCAGGTTCCTTAGAACGAGATGATTCAACTATTTGTGGAACCCGATGAAGCAAGCTGTTCATCTCCTCTAGAAATTCAGCCTTTACTTGGTTTGTTTTTCCTCCAACAATAACTGTTGTTCCATCTTCTAAGGCCCTAATCTTTCGGATGTTCAAGAAAGAAAACAGTGGAATAGAATTATAGGTGAGTATATATTAGATTGGAATCATGTTTTCAATAATGGCAATATCAAACCAAAATGAAATTATTAATTGAAAAGAAAATGAGCAATTTAACAGAGTATACTGATATAAGGCCTTCAAAAAAAAAAAAAAAAAAAACAGAATATTGATCATAATTCAGGTATTTTTTTTATTTTTTATTTTTGAGAAATCTTAATTCAGGCATAGAATTACAAGTTTCAAAACATATAGTCAACCTCTATCAAGTTAAAAAAATAAAAGTTTTACCTTTGAATGAGATGGAGAAAATGCAAGTTGTGAGCATTAGAAAACCAAACCTAGCATAAACAATATCGGCATGCAGGAATCAGTCAGAGAAAAAACATAATTAGTTTCAACACTAAAAAAATAAGCAGTCAGAGAAATTCCTATATTTTATTAGTACAGCTAGGGACGGAACCAAGATTTGTACCTGGGAGGGGCCAAAGCTTAAAACAAAAAAAAAAAATAGAAAATAAATACTAACATCTATTTCATATTCAACAAAATACTACATACAAAATAAGTATTTCTTAAACATTTCATATTATAAAAATATCAATAAAGTATAACATACAAAATAAGCGTTTCTTATTTTGCGCACTATTTTTGTTTAGTCCATATTTATTTTATTATTTTTTTTTGTAGTTAAAGGGCATGAATTTTATTTATTTATTTCTTTCTTGTAGGTCAATATCTAAATATTTAGAGGAGGAGAGACATATATATATATATATATATATAGGGCAAGTCTTAATTTTTTGTATAACAATTTTTTTTTTTTTAATTTTGGAGGGGTGGGGGGGGGGGGGGGGCATGGCCCCCCTCTACCCTAGTGTAGGTCTGTCCCTGAGTACAACAGTTATTTTTAGTCATCACCTTCAGGTCAAGGCCAGTGCGGCCCATTCCATCTANGCAGAAAATACACTTTATTAATTTTTATAACCATTCTTAAGTCCAGAACCTCAGTACAACTTTGTAAATTACTAATGATGACGTTTTTTAAAGGTAAAGGCAAAAGTCATGATTGTTATGATAGGTGAACGTAAATTGTAACTATAGCGAGATCAGACTGACCAAATATATATATATATATATGTAACTTTATTAAGAATATTGATCATAAGGCCTTCAAAAAAAAAAAAAAAAAACAGAATATTGATCATAATTCAGGTATTTTTTTATTTTTTATTTTCTGAGAAATCTTAATTCAGGCATAGAATTACAAGTTTCAAACATATAGTCAACCTCTATCAAGTTAAAAAAAATAAAAGTTTTACCTTTGAATGAGATGGAGAAAATGCAAGTTGTGAGCATTAGAAAACAAACCTAGCATAAACAATATCGGCATGACAGGAATCAGTCAGAGAAAAAACCATGATTAGTTTCAACACTAAAAAAATAAGCAGTCAGAGAAATTCCTATATTTTATTAGTACAGCTAGGGACGGAACCAAGATTTGTACCTGGGAGGGGCCAAAGCTTAAAACAAAAAAAAAAAAAATATGAAAATAAATACTAACATCTATTTCATATTCAACAAAATACTACATACAAAATAAGTATTTCTTAAACGTTTCATATTATAAACATATCAATAAAGTATAACATACAAAATAAGCGTTTCTTATTTTGCGCACTATTTTTGTTTAGTCCATATTTATTTTATTATTTTTTTTTGTAGTTAAAGGGCATGAATTTTATTTATTTATTTCTTTCTTGTAGGTCAATATCTAAATATTTTAGAGGAGGAGAGACCAAGGCCAGTGCGGCCCATTCCATCTACAATACCTTGTACAATCTGTGTCATTTGGGTACTTAGTGACAATCTAATAATAATAATAATAATAATAATAATAATAATAATAATAATAATAATAAAAAAGTAATAGTAGGTAAAACAGAGAGAAAATTCAATTAAATTTTAAATTATAATTCAATTAGTGTTTAATTTTATGCCATGTGTCTCATCTAATCTAAATTTTAGAATTTTGTGCCAAGTGAGTTAATTTAGGTAAAAATTGAATTTCAATTAGAGTTTAATTTTGCATAACATGTTCCATCTAATCTAAATTTTAAAATTTTTCTGCCAAATTAGTTAATTTAATGTAGAAAACAATGAGTCAAACATAATAAATCATAAAAAACAAAATCATATAACTAAAAAAATTCAAATTTATAAGTCATATATATATATATATATATTAATAACTAAAGCAGAGATAAAATTTAATTAAATTCTAAATTAAAGTCTAATTTTGTGTCACGTGTCATTTAATTTTAAAATTTTTGTGTCAAGTGAATTATTAGGGTGCAAAAATCAAAATGTCTAAATTTAATTAGATTTTAGACTGAATTTTAATTGGAGTTCAATTTTGTATCATGTGTCCTATTTAATTTGTTAATTTTTGTGATAAGTGAATTATTAAAGGCAAAACCGAAGAGACTAGATCCAATTAGATTTCAAATTATATTTATATATATAATTTGAAATAGAAAAGTGAAAAGGAATTTCGAAATAGAATTTCGAAATAGAAAAGTGAAAAGGAAATTAGAATGAAGGGAAAATACTAAGAAGGCAAAATACACTCACATGCGTTTTTCCTTGTCCTCCTCGATGGCTGTACTACAATACAATCAAGGAAAGCCAAAAAAAAAAAGCCAAAAAAAAGCCAAAAAAAAAAAAAACGACAAGTCATGTAGCCAACTGGGTTTGTACGACATGTCATTCATCATCTTCTCCGCGGGCATCATTGTTTTTGATAAGTCTTAATCCAACCCGAGTTAAATGTTTAAAAACCTATTTGGTTTTTTTTTTTTTTGGTTACAAGACCCATTTGGTTATTTGAGTTAAATAATTAAATCTATTATTAATTACTAAACACGTCTAAAATTTAAAATTAAATATATCCACAAAAACCTTCTAAGCCAAACATTCGGGCCTCAGTCTCACTCTCCTTGAGATGGAACGTACAGAATTTTCGTGATAATTTAAAGGCGAAAATGATATTATATATATATATATATATTTTTTTTTTCTTTTTTTTGGTTACAAAACCCATTTGGTTATTTGAGTTAAATAATTAAATCTATTATTAATTACTAAACACATCTAAGATTTAAAATTAAATAAACCCACAAATATCCACAAAAACCTTCTAATATCTGAAATTAAATAAACAGTATAACCTCAACTTCTAAGCCAAACATTCGGGCCTCAGTCTCACTCTCCTTGAGATGGAACGTACCTGAATAGCGATTTGAGGTCGGGCTTCGACGGTGGCGTAGTTGGTCGTTGAAGGCATCGTTGAAGATCTTTGAAGGCATCAGATTTCTTAGGTAATTCACTTGGGTTGATTTTTGGCGACACAGTGTTCAAACGTAGCCTCCCTCTGTTGTTGAAGCTAACAGATTCTGAAGCAACACAGAAGAGAAGACAATTTCCTTTACTTCTTCGAAAGTCTCTGAGG
Source organism: Quercus suber (assembly GCF_002906115.3). Taxonomy (NCBI): domain Eukaryota; kingdom Viridiplantae; phylum Streptophyta; class Magnoliopsida; order Fagales; family Fagaceae; genus Quercus; species Quercus suber. The sequence goes on from NW_027070268.1 coordinate 106,066, forward strand.
AAGGAAACTCTTTTGCTTGATCGAAATTTCTCTAGGGATTTTAGAGATTGACTTGCCTGGTTTGGTTTGGAGTAAAAGAGAGATTTTTGAAGATTGAATTAGAGAGAGGGGGAAATCTTTCGCCACTGTCTGACTGCCTGAATCGCCACCGGTAACTTGTTTTTCTTTTAAATTATAGATATGTTGTGTGTAAAGTCTTGTTTGTTTTAGTGGGTGTGTGAGATTTTACCTTCATACATATTCGTTGCTCCATGAACTTTCCAATTGATGTGTTTCACTTAACAGACGCTAGCAAAAAATGTTTTAGACTTTTAGTACAATAAAATCAACAGGGCTTAATTTGTTGATGCGTGTTTTCTATTTTTAGCCTTCTTTTTGGGAATGCACTACCGCACACCACCTATTTGTTGAATTGCCTGACTGAAAATACATAATTTTCAGTTCTGTTTGCTCAAAACCATCTTTAGTTCCACAATCCCATTTGTGTTTTTGGTAGGAAATATGCCTGGTTTATACAAATGCACATAGTTGAAATACTCTCAAGCCAAGTCTACAAATATTATAATACGTTAGTCTCCTAGAAATGTTGAAAACTTGACTGTTACAACATCATAAATCTAGATTAGTAAAACAATTCCACTCAATATTTGGAAACTAATTCTATGACCAAAAACTAAATGAATAAATAAAATATGAATTAAGAAGATTGAATTTCAAAGCATTTAAAATATTGTGGGAAAACATAAATATTATACAACAAAATCAGTATAATAAATAGGTCTTTAAAAACATAAAAATCATTTTAAATGAATTTGCAAAGTATCCGCGCATCACGCGGGATATTATCTAGTTTGAATTCAATAGGATTGTTTTCATCTTCTCTTCGTAGCCCTTGATTAATGTCCCATAAATTTTTCTCTGTAAACATTTGAGGAAGAGAGACGAGGGGAGTAGAAGTTTCTATATCTTGTAGAATTCTCATTTAGTTTCATTTTTTCTTGCTTCTACTGCCATTAATACTTGGCACTAATTTCATTTTGTTTACAAACTGGCGAAGGAAAATCAATGAGCCCGTGAGCCAAAACATGGACCAATATTATTTGATTTTTATAAAACCTCCTCCCCTTGATGTTGAGAGCATCTAGACTGTAACACATAATACATTTGTCCCGGCCAATTTTCACAAGGCACATAGGCATGAGCTGTATGCCTCTATACCTAGAGCATTCTAGATGCCTCAAAAGTCAGACTCTGCATAAGATGAACGGGACTTTCTTATGTTGCCAGTTCACATTGACTATTTTTGATGAATCTTAATGTGGTTGGTATAGATTGCTAATCTTGTTTGGATTTTCTCAACTTTTTTCATGCAGGTGAATTTAATATTACATTTAAATGGAGGAAGTGGAAAATGGAATTAGTGAACTTGAAGAGGGTTTGCTTGCCGTTAGCACTAAAGACAACAAGAAAGTAGATGTTGAGAAGGAAGAAGAAGAAGAAGAAGAAGAAGAGGAACAAGAAGGAGAACAACAAGAAGAAGATGACGAGGATGATGATGACGGCAACGAAGACGAGAATGAAGGTGAAGGGGAGTATATGTTCAGATTTAAAGACGGGATAAACCCTTTTGATTTTGTGGAAGATAATGTTGATTCTGGTGTCCAACCTTATGAGCAGTTTGAGCGACTTGAGTATGAAGCTCTTGCTGAGAAAAAGCGAAAGTTACTTGCCAATAGTCATTGGTAGAAACTCCATTTCTTTAGTTTGTTCATGTGACTATGAGGTAAGAATTTGTGTTATTTACATTTATTATATCAAGCTCTTCTAAATAGTGAAGGATCAATGAAGAAGGCTAGGCAAGAAGATACATCTGGAGCAAGCATGGATGAAATAATGGAAGCCATGAATTTTGGTGTTCGAAGGAAATCAAGGAAGGTGGGTTTTTTTTAACCACTGTTATTCCTACTTCACCAATCTCATAATGATAAATGGTCACAAAATTCACATTATTAGACATGCAAATGGTGCCTCATGTTATTTTTTGATGTCAAGGAGAGCTTCTTATACATTGCTGTCTTCTTGAACTTTTCTTTTTAACTTAATAACTTTAACTCTATTATTGTTTGTTATCAAAAGCTAATAATTTTGAAAGAATTAGGACTAGAAATATACCTTTATCTCAAAAGATGATTTAGGAAATTTCATAAGTAAACTACAATAAAATGCTGGTTCAAAGCATTAGCTTTGGTTTGATTTAGCACTCTGGACTTTGAATCCAGCCACTTGGGTTCGACTCTCGGTAGGACCTCAATATTATGATCTCTTATCAAAAAAGATTTAGTCACACTGGAACATAATTTAGTTCACGGGACTTATGAAAGCTTACACTAGAGTTGTGCCCTTATGTTGTGCTCTTCTTTTTAATGAATTGCTTATAAAAAAAATTGCTAATGGTGATTTTATGTGTGTTACTAGTCTAATTTTTTATGTTCGCCCTGCTCCCTTCACAAATAAATGGCAAGTGGTGATTTTATGCGTGTTACTTGTCTAATTTTTTATGTGTGCCTCATGCAGCCTAAGAAAAGAGGTAGGCGGAAAGGATCAAAGAATAAACTCAGCCCTGAAATTACACGGATGCTTGGTGATGCTACCCTTCATTATGCACATGGTCATTATGAAGAGGTAAGATGCTTGATGAATTTTATTTTTAAGCATTAATTTTTGGTCACTCACTGAAATTGTTAGTGGGTTCTATGAGAGGTTCCTCCAGCATACTAAGATATGGTACCTGCAGTCTAACGACAGCCATATGTTTTAGTTAATATGTAAGCTTTTAGATTCTTTCTCATTCACTATCCATTTCTTCTGCTTAGCACTCTTACATATTTTTACCACCATAATATGATGCTGGGACCAGTGTTTGCGTAGTTATTTTGTGGACATGATTACAATGTTATTTTTCGTCTCTATTGTGCCCTCTACATCTGACTTTGATTTTCCTCATACGCCAAAATTTAGTGTTACATTTTGAATGTATTTGTGGCTCAATGCTCCTCAACTCAACCTTCCCCCCACCCCTGCAAAAGAAGAAAAGACTATGTTATTAGCCCTCTCCCCTTTTCACTCCTTGTAATGGTGGGGAAGATAGCTTTCCTGAATACATTATATGATTGGCTGGAGGCTTTGAGAAGCCATTCTTTTATTAGTATTTTAGACTTTATTTATTGTCGTAATTTTCTTTAACTCTGCTGCACTACTTCTACATTTCCTGTGTACTGGGTAGTGTTGTCATATTTTTCTTTTTCACACACACACACACACACACACACACACACATATATGTATGTATGTATCTTGAAGATCTTGGTGGGGTTAGTTGAGTGATTCGCCATCATTTTGAAAGCTTTTTATTGTGAACCATTGCATTGTGTCCTTGGTTATAATATTATTTTATCACAGTGATCACCTATTAGAGTTTCCTCAAGTCTAAATGGATCTATTTTAGGAGTGGGCTCTTTGGCATGGCAGCTTTAGTTGCTTTCAATTTAGTTAAGGTCAATGTTTTGAATTCTGTTCCGTTCTGGTTGGAATGGCCGGAATTTTTTGTTCCGGTGGGTAGTCCGGTGCAAGTGACCCCCTTGTTCTGCACCATCCTAAATTCCGGCTAGTGCTGGCCTGATCCAGCATTATGGGCAAAATTTCGGTATTCCAGGAGAAATGAGCATTCCGGGCCAAACTATGAATACAGGAAAATTTTTAGACGGTGATAGTGAAATCTTGGGGAAGAAAGGAGGTGGGAGAAAAAATATAAAAGAAAAAAATTGACAAAAGGAAACTATGAAGTATGAACTTGGATCTGCAATAAGAAAACCCAGGCGTGAGAACTTAGAAGAACTGATCTGAAGGTGATAAAGATGGTGGGTGCAAGTAAAGGCGCAGACTGCAGAAGGAAAAAAAAAAAATAAAATAAAGGAAGAAAAAGTAAAGACTAAAAGGAAGAAGAGTGAATGCGTGGTGGGAGGTTGGAGAGAGGAGGAAATGTAAATAAAATAAAATTGTTTGACTTTGATGAGATGTTGAAGTGATAGTTGGCAGGTGAGGGGAGAGGAAATACGGAGGAAATAAAAAGAATAGGAAATATTTTGTTTTGGGTTTGGGCTTAAACTTAGCATTTAGTCCATCTCAATTAACCCAAATTAAAATATAGCCCAACAAAGATAGTTATTTTATTATTATTATACAAAAAATGGTCAAACAAACTAAAAGTCTAAAACTGAGAATTTTATTTATATTTTGAGAAGCTATTGTATGTAAGTATAACTATACTTACTATCTTTTTATATATATAAAGCTAGTGTGTATACGTGTGTGTGTGTGTGTGTATATCCGGCGCGTAACCCCGGAACGGTGCACCGGCACACACTGGCACTGGAATATTCTGTTCCCATGGTGAATCTGGAACGGCTTCCAGAACGGAATTCAAAACTTTAGTGAAGGTTCTTCATCTAAGGTTGTTCTATCTCAACCTTTACCCTTGAATAGCTTTTGACTGCTAAAACTTCTAAAATATATTGTTGCAGGCCATATCAACGTTGCATGAAGTTATTAGGCTAGCACCAAATTTGCCTGATCCGTATCATACACTTGGACTTGTCCATAATCGACTTGGTGAGGATAAGAAAGCCTCAAATTTTTACATGATTGCTGCACATTTAACACCAAAAGATTCATCTCTTTGGAGGCTGCTTTTTACAAAGTCTATGTAAGTTTCCCCATGTTTGTCCATTCATTATTCATTACCTAATCTTTGTTGATGATGAGAATGCAACAACTTTTCTTTACGATGATAGATGTTCTTGTATTAAAATAACTTAAGGAAAATTACACAAAATGCTCAGGTGGTTTCCCGATAAAATATGGAAACTCTAGAAGTTTTGAATGTAACATTTAAACCTCTTGTGATATTGTTTTATATGTAAACCATTAAACATCGATGGAAATAAATAGTGAGTTTCTCATTTGATGAGATGTGTCCATATGTAGAACTGCATTTTCACATAAAATGGTACCATGGGGTATTTTGTTACATATAAAACAATAACATTGAGGCAGTGTAGTTAAGGGTGAGTGGGGCACTTGCCTAAGTGGCCCCTAAGAGGCGAGGCCTTGCTAAGGTACCTCAAAGGCCTCTAGGCAATGGGCCTTTAACATGGCACTTTCCTTTGGCGCTTGGTGAAATGGGTCAAAACATTTTTGTTATATGGCATTTTTGTGAATTAACACGCATTTCAGGTTTTTTCTTTAACAGTGTGTTTGGTTAAAGGTTTAGGGAGGAAGGGAAAGATGAGAAAATGTCATTTTCCTCTGTTTGGTAGGGGAGAGAGAATTGAAGTAAAATGGGGTAGCGGGAGTTTTTTGCTTTGGCCCACAACTCTTTTTCCTCTCCAAAATGGAGAGATTATACCCACTTTTCCATCATTCTACTTTTTTTAATCAGTGCATGATGGTAATTAACTCTCCATCCTTCCACTTTTCCATCCTCTTTACCAAACACATACATGGTTGAAAAAAAAAATATTTTCTATTGACCCACATTTCTATCCTCCCAATTAGACAAAGAAAAATCAGTGCAGGCTAGGGCTAGTTTAAGTTAGTAGTGGCCACCACTAGTCAACAAAGTCAAAGTTGATGAAAAGTAAAGTAAAAAAAACTGCAAGACAACACTATATAGACTAAGGCTTCATTTCATTGGGGGGATAGAAAAGTGAGGGTATGAAAAATGGGGAGGAGATCACCACAACCCTCTCACTTATCTCCACTTTAGAAAGGCCAATCTCTCCATCCTTTGCATCTAATAATTTCAAGGCCTCCAATAATTCTTCCTTTTAACGACCTACATTTCCAAACTCGCTACAGTTCCACTGAATAATGTCTCCTTTTAGAGCCTTCAACTTCTTAGCAAGCACATAACTAGGTGTACCTAAGAAAGAATATCAATTCCACCAAGAATGAACCCTATCTGTGAATCCATCCGTCTTTAACCACATGTTCTCAAACCTAAAAGTACTCTCCCTCATTGTCCCCCCTACCTCTACTAGATAAGAAAGTGATATGAAACAGGAGAAATTATACGGTTTGCATGGTAGACCATGTCATTTGTCCACCATTCCAGTAAAAGACTCCCACCTATTTAAAATTGCTGAGTCAGTATTTAGTTTTTACTTAAAACTCCACAATTTTAAACAAGTGGGAGTCTTTTATTGGAATGGTGAACCACATCACTTGTCCACCATAAGGACCTTATAATTTCTCCTGAAACAGGGCGAGGTAAAACCAGCTAGATCACATCCAGGTAGTGGTCCTCCCAATCATGAGATACTAGAGCTCTATCTATCCTAGACATTGAAGGCTGATCTGAACCACTAGACTAGGTATAGCTCCCTCCCTCCAACGGTAAGTCTATCAAATTAAGCTTCTCAATAAATTGAGAAAAATTCTCCATGGCCGGAGTAAGATGCGATCCACCCAACCGTTCACTTGGGAAGTGAATGATGTTGAAATTCCCTATGTAACACCATGGAACATCCCAATATTGTGGAGAAGTATCCGGATGGGTTGGGAGGTTTTCAGCAAAAATATTCAGTTTGAGGTAGGGGTGGTTTTGGACAGATCGGTGGTGTGGGGATTCACCACTCCAACTGACCTTTTTGGCTGTGTTTGGGATTGCTTCCAATAAAGTAGCCTATGGCCTTTTGTCTTGAACGATTTGGGATAGAGGAACGGAGAAGTGGGGATATTCGTTTCATTCGGAGACCAAATGATTGGGAGATGGGTTTGTGGATGAATTTCTTCGTACTTTGGGTTCTAATTTACCTCTAATTGAGAATGGAGACTGTATGAGATGGAAGTTGACGAGGAATGGGGATTTTCATATCCACTCGTTTTATAATAAACTACGAGGTCCCTTGCCCATTATGTTTCCTTCGATGGGTATTTGGAAGGTTAAGGCTCCTCGGCGTGTTTCTTTCTTTGTTTGGACCACTGTTTGGGACAAGATTCTTACAAGTGACAATTTGCGGGATTGAGGGTTTGATTTTGTTGACTTGTGCATTATGTGTCATTGTAATGGGTAGATGGCGGATCATTTGCTATTTCATTATGGAAAGGCTTATCGGTTGTGGAGTTTAGTTTTGAGATCTTTTGGAATTTCATGGGTTTTGCCAAGATCGATTGCAGACTCTTTTTGGTTGGTGGAATTGGTTGGGAAAGCATTCATCTAGCATTTGGAATTTGGTTCCGTTGAGCTTAATGTGGTGTATTTGGAGGGAGCGAAATTGGCGAACGTTTGAGGACATGGAAAGCACTAACGACCAGTTGCTTGCGTCTTTCAGTGGCTCTCTTTTCAACTAGTCTAGGGTTTGGGGACTCACTTCTAGCGATTTTCTCCCTATATTTCTTAGTTCTCTCTTTTGTAATTATAATTCTCTTTGTTTTTTCTTTTCTCTTTTTGTAATATTTGATATGCCTTATGCCGTTATATATGAGGTAGTTTTTTGCATATACATCTTTATTACTTATTCAAAAAAAAGAAAAAAAGAAAAAAAAAAAAGAAAAAAGAAAGACCAAATAGTATTATAATGTGGAGGGGCTAAGAAGATACAAAAGGCTAAGGGGGTGTTTGGTACATGTGTTTGAAAACATGTGTTCTGTTGTTTGAAAACATGTGTGAAAATACGTGTGAGTGAAAAAGTGTATGGAAATGCGTGTAATGTTGTTTAAAAACTAAAAATGTGTGTTTGAGTGGGTATACCAAACACCCCCTGAAAATTTTATTTCCCAAGTTCCCAAGCTAGTCACGTGGAGTGGCTCACAAAACAAAAAAGTGAAATACAAAAGTCAAAAACTCAAAATAATAAAGCACAATGAAAAACCTGGAAGACAAATGGGCGAACAACCAAAAAAGAGAAAGAGAAGAAATGAAGGAGGCCCAAGAGGGAGGGACAAAACATAGAAAAGAACCAACTTGAAAATAGTATTAACAAAAAATTATGCATTTATCAATAGTTCAATACCAGCGGAAAATGTTCTACTGGCCGAAATGGCCATAATTGACCGGAATGAACCAGGAACTGGAATTTAGTCCAAGGTGAAACAAGGGGGTGGTTCATTCTAATTTAGAGGCTGGTACGAAATTTTCCAGCCATTTCGGCTGAAATGGAACGGTATCCATAACAATGCTAAAATGGGCTTCCTCAAGGCATTATCTGATGGAGGAAAATGGTGAAAAGGAAAGCTACTTTAGAAAGCCAAGTTGCTTAGTGAAAAGAATGAATGAACTAGCTCTTCAAGAGAGACACTCTTGGAATAATACCTCATAGGTAGAGATTTCTTTTGGATTCAAATTCAACTAGTTACAATGAGGGCAACCTTGCTTATTTATAGTTACATATGCAAGTTGTTGAGTAAGTTACAAGAACCCACCATGTGGCTACCATGTGATTGGCCAAAGCCTACCAATCTTCTCTAACTAACTGATAGGTTGTTGCACTTATCACTAACAATCTTATCAACTAACAAACTTTCTGTTACAAGTAAAAGGAACTACATATCATACAATATAAGCACTAGTAAACAGCTAGCTTTAAAAATGAACTGCATCATTATCCCACATCCATTAATACTATCTTATTTAACAAGTCTTAGTCCAATATATATATATATATATATATATTTTACCTTAGCTAACTCTTGCCAACTTTTCACTACACCCAAGGTGTCAGCTTTTGTTTATAGCAGTTATATTCATAACAAAGTGGCACCTCTCTTTTATTAAGCTTGGGATTGGCTGCGAACTAAATATATGATACTAAGCACAAATATAGGCGGAGTTAAAAATATCTTATCCAAAAAGACCTCCTTCAATTAAGCGGGTTTTTTTTCTTGGTTTGTCATTAAGTTAAGGAGTTGTAACTCTAGGACATGGTAAGTTACCCAGTAAGAAATTTCTTTTTAGCAAATAATGTAGTGAGGATACTCTGTTCTTTTTTCAACTGATAGCATAGTTTTTGACATGTTCAATTTTTTTTTTTTTGTGTCTGTGTTTATTCACCTCATTACTTTTATATGCATGAAAGGAATGGATTGATTATTAATTATAGACATTCTGTCAAATGCAGTGAACAAGGAAACATTGGTCAAGCCAATTATTGCCTTTCTAAAGCAATAATGGCAGATCCTAAAGATGTTACTCTAAAACTTCATCGTGCATCACTCCATGTTGAACTTGGAGATTATCAGAAAGCTGCAGAGTCATTTGATCAAATATATCAAATTAGTCCTGAGAACATTGAAGCATTAAAAACAGGGGCAAAGGTTTTAACTTTTTCCTTGTGTTTAAAAGGCCTCTTGAATTTGATTTGAATATGCACTTGTATGCCATAAATTGCAATGGTCTTACTTATTTATTTTTATTTTTGCTTTTTGATAGATATTAATGGCTCTTTTTTTCTTTAAAAACTATTTTTGGATATTCCAATGCTATTTTTCATATCTATTTACATTTTTTTTTTTTTTGGTAATTTTCTTTTTACCCCTAAGTGTTTATGTATTGGATGAGGTGGTTGGCTTGGATTTCGTGGATGTTTTTACAACGGATTTGGAGGCCATGGAGGATTGTAGGCAACTTGGTAGTGAGTGGTTGGTTAGCGAGGAGTATGTGATTCCAGAAGAAGAGGATGGGGTGTCCTAGTGGGTGGATATGAAGATGCTAGGGTTCAGCTTATAGGTCTATCTTGATGGGTTCAAATCTGAATGTGTTAACCTATTGCAAAAATTAGAAGCAGCAGAGAAGAATAAAATGGAGGTTGCGCTTTACTAAAGCATTAAAGGGGTTAGAGAATTATGGAATTTGATTTCCTTTTTAATTTAAGATGGGAGACTATCCCAATTGTTAAGAATCAAGGAGGTGATAAGCGTTTTGGTGGTCTATTTTTTTAATAATATTTAAGAATGATTACATGGAATGCAAAGGGTTTGAATAATCCACAAAAACAATTTACATGGTCTATTTTTTTTGAGTTGCTAGTAGATGCTTTGGGTTGCAAGCAGGGCTCACTTCCTATGAAATATTTAGGCCTTCCATTGGGTGCAAAATTTGGAATCCCATCATTGAGAAGGTGGAAAAGAGGTTAGCGGGATGGAAAAGGTTGTATCTCTTCAAAGGGGGTAGACTTGCTCTCATAAAAAGTACTTTATCCAATTTACCTACTTATCTTCTTTCCTTTCTTCCTAATTTTGGTGAATATAGCGAATCGTATAGAACAACTTCAACAAAATTTTCTTTGTAGTGCTTTGGGAGATTATTCAGAATGTCACTTGGTGAATTGGTCTAAGGTATGCTCTCCTGTCCAGTCTAGGGTCTAGCAATTCAAAATTTGAGACATTTTAATGAAGTGCATTTGGAAAAATGGTTGTGGAGATTTAGGTCTAAGAGGGAAGTGTTACGGAGAAGCATTATAACATTAGTAGTGGTTGGCCTACTTTTTCTCAGCTACATTCAGTTTGAGATCAGAGATGGGACTGGTGAAATTCTGGCATGATGTCTGGTGTGGGGATAATCCTTTGAGCATGTGTTTTCCAAATTTATTCAAATTAGTAGTGGAGGCTTATGTGGCTGATCTCATGCAATTCCCTAATGTGGTTCTTTATTGGGACTTGGAGTTCTTGTGAGCAATTCAAGATTAGGAATTGGAAGCCTTGTCTATTTTCTTGGATGTTATATATGGAGTCTCGTTGAGGGATATTGGTGAAGATAAGATGTGTTGGACACTTGCTAAGAGTAGGGGCTTTGAAGTGAGCGGTTATTATTAAGATTTGTTGGGTGTATGTATTCAGTCCTATTCAATAAGTATTTGGAAGCGAAAGGCTCCTTCCAGGGTTGCGTTTTTTGTTTGGATTGCAACTTTGGGAACTACTTTGACCATTGATAATTTACAGTAGAGGAAGGTGTTGATTTGGATAGGTGTTATATGTGCAAAAGAAATGGAGAGTTGGTAGATCATCTTGGATGTCTATCGTAGGGAGGCATTCTATATATATTAAACAATTTAGGTATTGGCTCAGTGTGACAATATATTACATTTTTCATCAGTTTATAGATTGGGTGAGAAGGAGGCCTTCTCTGGGAGGCTTGGTGACACAGAATGTTGCTATCTTTCTATGTTAGTAGTGTTGGATATTATTATTACAATTTTCAAGGTGACGAGGGCAGCTTCATTGAGTAGGGCATTTGAAGATGAAGAGAAGTCAATTGGAAGTATTAAATTGATTTTTCTCAAACTTAACTAAATTTCAAACCCAAGGAAAAATTCATGGCTAATATGTTGCATAATAAAGATAGGAAAAGTGCATCTTCTGTGTTTTCTTTACAGACATTATCAATGAAACAGTTGTTTACATGTTCCCTTCTAAATTTAGTATCACTGAGATTTTGGATTTCATGTTTTCATAATTGAACTAATTAAATTTGTAAGCATATATTGCCCTTGGTTCTGGAGTTTCACAAAGTTGAATATGTTTTTTCTGCTTTTCCTTGCAGTAGTGAGTTTTTTTCAAGCATTTTTTTGAAGGTGACTGTGATTTGGTAGTTTAGCTCATATCTCATGCTTTTTTAGGGCATTAATTAGTCTGACATAAGTTTTCTGTTCTGTTGATATTAGTTTTTGTCTTGCTTTTCATTCAGTTGTACCAGAAAGGTGGTCAGCTTGAACATTCTATCCGCATTCTTGAGGATTATGTTAAAGGTCATCCAAGTGAAGTTGATACAAGTGTGATTGATCTGCTAGCTTCCATATTCATGGAAAGTAATTCTTATGGAAAGCTCTCCAACTTATTGAGCATGCAAAGCTCTCCAGACTTGATCATAGGTGATCACTTATACTCTTACCACGGCATACTCTAAGGACATCTTAAAAGGGATTAAAAGATAATAATGTTTTTCACTGAAGATCTTTTGCATTTATAGGTTCTCTTCAGTATTTTGCAGCGGGAAAGTGTAAATGATCATGCTCATTTGATTGCCGAAGCTGCAGACTCATTAATGAGTCTTGAGCATTATGACTCTGCATTGAAGTACTATCTGATGTTGGAAGGAAGTGCTAAAGGTGACAACGTAAGTAAAACAATGCTTGATATAAGACACATATGCATTTTTATTGCTGCATCTTAGGTTGTCTGCTGCTGATAACGTCCACAAATAAAAGCAGATGGAGTTGTTCATTTGACTGAGCTATATTCCTGAAATATATTGGGTCGTCATTTCTTTGAATTGCTAGCATGAAGAATTGCTAATATGAAGTGTGCGTTTGGAAGAGCTTTTTACTGATTTGCTGAAAGTTTTACCTAGCAAAAGCGAGTTTTAAAAAGCTGTACATAAGCAAATAACCCTAATAAAAAAAAAAAAAAAAAACTGCAAAGGAGAAGTCCGTGGAAGTTCTCTTTTATTTTTATTTGCTGCTACACAAACAGGCATTTAGCTTTTCGTGAGTGGTTAGTCACATGATTCTTGACATTTTGCATGAGGGGCTTGATCAGAGCTATTCATCATCTTTGCCTTTTTCCTTGTAGAGCAGATGACTCTTTTTTAGATAGGTAATAAATACTTGCATTAAAAAAAAAATAAAATAAAAAAAATAAAGGAACAAAGTTCTGTAAGATTCTCACCATAGACAATCCAATTATACGGGGATTCTGATGGTTAACTAGCGGTATATGCGTAAAAGGAATGATGAGAATCCTAATGATTAGCTACTTCATTGGTCATATTTGGAATCAGTGCCATATGATCCCTCAAGGTTGAAGAAGGAAACCATACTCCTTCCAGCATAGAGCTTGGAAGTCAGTACCATAATGTCTGATGTATAACCTGTAGAGTTAAAGAAATCAAAGAACATTTGAGGGAAGGAGCTGTCATTTGGGATGAATAAATCAATGTTTTTCAGTACTTTATTTCATTGGCTTTTATCAAGTCCATTTGCACCATGGGAGAAAATCTATTAACTTGGAAAGTGCCACATGCTATCATTAGGAGCCACAGTGATTTCTCTTCCTACACTCTCACTATCTGCTCATGTGGAGGTTATTATGGTCTGATTAGTCTCCAAGGCCTAAAGTGTATTGGACACTATTTGTAGTTAGCATGTTGTTGGCTGTGGAAAAGCATTAGAATGGGCTGGTGATGACTTCTCTTTAGATAATTGTCTTGGGGGACAGGATGTGGTTACTTTATTTGGTATATTGTCTAGTGAGGTACCTTTGATCGTTGTATGAATCTTGCTGATGAATAGTAGGTGGTGAGCTACTTCTGCCGGTCCCGTAGTTTAAGTTTTTTCATGCTTAATGGGATTAGGGAGCTGAGCTGGCTCTTGCTTGTTTTGTTCTTTAAGGGTTAAAGGCATAAGATACAATGTTTTGGCTGGTGTCTCACATATAAACAAAAGGCCAAAGTGACATTTCATCACCTTTTTCTTTGCTATTTTTAGTGGAGGGAGGGAGGTTTAGTCAGTGGCTGTAACATGAGGCTTTGACAAACATAGGAGGGGAAAACTTTTGAGGCAAGGGCTTTCTCATGCCATGTGCCCCATTGAAATGGTGCATTTTTTGTATCCAACTGCTATTGACATATTGTGTTGATTGGTTACTTTCTTAAGGGGAAGAAGTTTTAATACAAAGTGGTTTTACGAGAAAAGGTTCTAGGCTCTTTGTCTGGTGTCTATTTTCTGTCTTTTTATTGGTCATAATTAGGGAATTCTGCTATCCCGTATGGGAGTTTGCTGACAAGCTTTGCTTGATGTGCCTTGAAAGCATTGCATTGCAATTGCATAACTGATAAAAGAGCTTATACTCTAAATTCGCGAGTTCTGTTTTGATATTGACTTATAATCGATCACCTTTCATTGGTCTTTCAATGTCTTTCAATCTTTTGTATATGTTTTTTTTTTTTTAATAGTACCATAGATTTATTGATATAAAAAAAGAGACACCCAAGTACACAGGGAGTATACAGGGGTGTATAGATCAAATACAAATTACATAAATCAAGTAAATCCAAAATTGAAGAAAAGGACCAGTTCTTCCACACTAATAGCCAGTCCAATAAGGTTCTAAAAATAATAACTTGAGATCAGGCAGAGAACACTCACTATCTTCAAAGCACCTACTATTCTTTCCTTCCAAATACACCCCATCAAACAATGAGGAACAACGATCCATATATATCCATTACGATGATGACCAGGCCGAACTTGCCAGCAAGCAAGAAGCTCAACATCAGACTTTGGCATAAACCAGCATTCTCTAAATAAACCCAGAACTCATAGCCCACAAATCCATAGCAACCGGACAATTAAGGAAGAGATGGTCAACAATTTCACTATTACAATTGCACATAAAACACCAATCCAAAACACGTACCTTTCTTTTCCTTAAATTGTCAATTCTCAGGCTTTTCCCCAAACCTGAAGTCCATAAAAAGAAAGCCACTCTAGAATGAACCTTTTATTTCCAAATGCTCTTCCAAGGGTAGAATTGATCACTATGGCCAGCTAGAAGATGGTAATACGCACAAATCATAAACCCTCTAGTCCTATCAAGTAACCAATGCCTCTTATCCTCCCCAATCCTCCTTATAGGAATGTCATAAATGGTATCCAAGAAGCCGACAAAGCTTCCAATTCCCAGTCATGCACAGCCCAAAATAATGTAAATCCTAATGAAGGACTCCATTGGTGAACTTCATAAGATTAGCCACACTTGCCTCCTTGTTTCAGCAAATCATAAATAATTTGGGATAGCAGTTGCTTACCCTCTGGGTCTATTTTGAATAAGTTCATATACATTTACAGAAGATTTATGGCTAGTAAACTTTTGGTTACAAGATTAATGAGAAGGCTTTAACTATTCTTACATTGGTATTGGTTGTCTTCGTAGTTTTTTTAGTCAGTTTCCTTGTATGTTTATATTATTGATCTATTTTGCACATTGACTTGTTATTAGCTGCTGATATATTTATGTTGCATTTCTTTTCGAGTAGGGTTTTTTATATCTGAAAATTGCTCGGTGTTACTTATTCTTGAAAGAAAGAGTGCAAGCAATTTTCTTCTTGTACAAAGGTAAGGTGATGAACTTATGTAAAACTTTCCAATTGAACTTATGAAGGATTTGTCACCAAAGTGATGATTATGATAGCTTGATGGGTATTTGACCTGATAACGAGCTGCAGGATTGGATTATATGAGCATGTGTATGGGTGTTTCAATCAAATTTTGAATAAAAAAAAAGTATAAAGAGAAAAGTAAGGTAGGATGAGCATTGTTCCAAGTCTTTAAGCACAATAAAAGAGGTTAGATGACATAGGACAAATTAGAGAACTTGTCTATGTGTGGTTGTGGTTGGGCAAGGTTTAGTAGGATTTTTGGGTTTAGAACCTTATTAGAAAAAGGATTAGGGTTCAAGAGAGAAAGGGCCTGTTTGGTAGCGATGTTTTATAATGGGTGTTTAAGTTACAATTCTCAAATTAGGGGGTTTAAAACATGTATTTTAAAAACCCATCCAAACCAATTTTTACTTTTCAAGTAACGTTGTTGAATGGTCATTTTGTAAATAAGTTGAAAATCGTGGGACCCATTGACAAGGCCAAACTCTTTTTTTTTTTCCTCCCATGGGCCCACCTTTTTGTCCTTCTCTCTTCTTTTTTCTTTCTTTTTCTCTCTCCTTAAGTAAAATAGTATTCTTTTACTATACAATCATCACTTTTTTAAAATAACACACATTCTAAACACGCAATTATGTTTTTTCATATTTTAAAATATGTTATTTGAAATATGGTATCAAATACTTTTTTTTTTTTTTTTGCATTGTGAATACTTTAAACATGTTTTTTCATAACACTTTTTAAACCATAGTTTTTACATCATTTGAACACTTATACTTAAACATTGCTACCAAACAGACTCAAAATACTTGGGTTATGGTTGAAAAGAGAGAAATAAACATAAATAGACTCTCTTTTTAATAAAAAATGTGTGAACAGTACCATAAACTAAATAAGACTTAGTTATTAATAAAAGAAAGCCCAAGGCTCATAACTATACCTCATACCCAACAATCATAGAGTTACTAAAATACCCTTGACTCTAGAATGACCTAATAAAACATAAAATATAAAAACCTAATCTACTACCATGGACTTCTATTCTTATTCTTAGGATTTGCTTTAACCTTAGACTTCCAAAGAGGATTTAAAAAAAAAAAAAGAAAAAAAGAAAAAAAAGAAAAAGAAAAAGATAATCAAAGAAATATTATTAATGAAAATAGTAAAGAAAATAAAACAAGTTCACGATGATGAACATCAGGATAAGGAAAAATCAAACAACAAAAAAAGAAGGAAATCAGGAAGCTAATCTAAGAGAAAATATAAACTCAGAGAGAGGATCAATCAGTAAAACCCCAACAACGAGACCAATCAAAAAGATTGCGCTTGCATAGAACTTTCAACTCTTCCAATGCCTTCTCAATTTCCTCAAAGGAACAACGATTTCATTCCAACCAAACAATCCACATGAAACAACCTAGAATCAAATTCCAAATATCCAAAGTATGATTCCCAAGCCATTGATGCCAAAAAAATAACAATCCCGCCACTGAACCTGGCATGGCCCAATATCCAAAGAGGATATAGTTACTCTAATCATGCTATGGTTACGCCATTATGAGATAGAATATATGAGAGGGACAAAGATAGTGACTTATAGGCAGTGTAAAAAAGGGGAGAAAAAACAAAGAAGGCTCATGTTAATTTGCTTTAAAATAAAGAAGACTTGTGTGTAATAATTATAAGTAGTAAATTCTGTTCACTTGACTAAAAGTGAGGAAAGGAACAAGAGGAAAGAGAAATTGAAAGTATTGAATTGGAGAGAGAGTCATTTTAATTTGCTTCATACATTATGCCTATTATTTTAATACCGGACATTTCTGTTCATTGAACTAAAGTCTGGTGTTCATTTCCACTTCATGTAGTGGAAGCCTAGGAGGTGGTAATGGAAACCAAAAAAAGAGTTTCTTGGAGAAAAGTTGTGTTAATTTTGTTTCTATCTCATGTCTGAAAACTAATATCTAATAAATTTTATTTGAACTATAATCTCTTCATTGGGATTGAGTCAAGTAAACTGTGTTCTTTGAACTTTTTTTTTTATATAAGTAGTAACAGTTTTATTGAAGATGAATATTTCTCTATTTTTATGATGTTGAACTTTACAAAAAGTAACTTAAAAATTTACAACTGTGTTCTTTGAACTTGAATTGTTGGCTAGCATACTTTATATTGTGTAGTAGAATTCTAACAAGCTGTAGGAACATTTCTCTTTCATTACAAAAGTTGTGATTGACCATCGGTACCAAAAAAGGACACTTAACAACCTAAGCTGCAGGAAGATGACTGTTGATGCTGTAATACTATGCAAAATTAATTGCTACAGTACACTGATCATTAGTGTGGCTATACCGGGAAAATGCCTACATAAGGTCTGCTGTTTGCTTTGTTAGAAAGCTTGGATTAATGTGATAAAGTTGCAAGAGCAGTGAGAAAATGTTTTTCTTTCTTGAAGGAGTTTGTATGTTGATTAGCGGAATCTGACATGATCTTACTGATAATATAGAATTGTTCTATCTTCTGTGAGATGTTGTGTCATTGTATTATTTAGAAATATTTCTTTATAAAAAATTATAATCTGTTTTCAACTAACTAATTTTCCAATCCAACGCAGCTCTACAAATGCTTGAGGACAATATTGATGCCCGATTAACTCTGGCTTCCCTCCTTCTAGAAGAAGCTAAAGAAGAAGACGCAATTTCATTACTTGCTCCACCAAAAAATTTTGGTATTTAATTTTGAAATGTTCTATTATAATATTTGTTACGACAACACGTTCTTTTTTCCTTATGATGTCTTTTGGCTTATATGTGCAGACTCTATTGAACTACCTCCTGAAAAATCTAAACCTTGGTGGCTAAATGAAAAGGTAAAACTGAAGCTTTGTACCATATATAGAGCTAAAGCGATGGTTGAGGACTTTGTGGATGCTATCTTCCCTCTGGTCCGTGAGTCATTATATGTTGAAACTCTTCATCCTAAGGTAATTACGAGAAACCCTACAAAGTACACACATGCTCTCTCTCTCTCTCTCTCTCTCACACACACACACACACGCCCACCAAGATGTATATTATTGGTGTAAAAAAATAAAGAGTTACCCAAATCACTGTTGCCATGTAGGAGAAATGATTCTCCTAAAAGATTAGACTGCCAAGATGTTCACTAACAATGTGTGTCAATCTCAAACCTTGACATGCATGCTTGAATTTGCATATAGATTCTGGAAAGGAAACAGAAACAGAAACTTAAACAAGTTAGGGTTCACAATATACAGATATGAGACTTTATCCTCAAGGGGAGAAAGGGAAATTTCGAACTAGCAACCTCTGCTTGATGAGGCGGGTCCCTAACCTTGGGGTTTTTCACAATATTCAAATATAAGACTTATTAGATAAAAAGGGCTTTCAGACCATGCTGGATAATATCGGAAGTACTTGCCGGCGTCATAAATCCTCCTCTGAATATAAATAGTATGAGGAAGGGCTTGACTGAGAAGGAGTGAGAGGAAGGGATCCAACTCTAGGCGATTTTAACTTCTTTGAATCACATTTTAATGGACTTAAAATCACGCAACGGTAGGAGACCCAATTCATTGCAGATTGAGTTGGGCAGAGGCTTCATGTATTCACTTATTGAGAATCATCTATTGTTCATATGCACTTTTGTATTTTTTTCATGTATTCTTTTTTGTTTTCAATGAAATTTTATTATATATATGCGTGTGTGTGTGTGTGTGTATTGTGCATCTTAAAAATGATTTATCCCAGTCATTTAGAAATGAAAATCATCTTGTGTTATTAGCATTCCAGGTAAAACATGCAATATATTATCATTTATGTGATTTTTGGGCTTAATATATGAGGTGTTTGCTGGATTTCTGAAATTTGACATGGGGAGAATTATCCAGACTCATTAATTGTAATTGCCTTTTATTTGGAAAAGCTCATTATTGATTTTTACTGTCAGATGCTTATAATTGGCTTTATTGTTGTTGTCAGTTGCTCATAATTGGTGATTTTTTAGGTTAAGGTAAAAAAGAGGCTCTCAAGAAGAGTTCTGTTTGAAAGGGTTAAAGTACTGAACGATCGTGAAACTGAGAATGTATTTCGTGGATTTAGACCAGTAGCTCCTTCATCAGATCTGTGAGTTATGAATTTCATCTTGTTCAGTCTTGTCTACATATGTGTGTGCGGGCATTTGTAGTACTAGGACTATGGCATTTGTGATTTGTTATTTATCAATAATATATAATATACTGTACACATATTTGGCATAATAGGCACCCATCCTTGAATCTCTCCCCTCCAATTTGATCAATCCAAAACCATCCACGGGGGAATCACACCACTTAGTCTTACGTGGGATAACTTTTGGACATACTCAATGTGCTGATGAATTCTTCTCCTTTGAATAAAATTTTTCAAACTTTTATCCCCCCCAAAAAAAAAAAATCCAGTACACGCACAAATGGCTTGTAGTCAGTTTAGGAATAAATATTGGGGTCTGGCTCCCCTCCCGTTTAGATCCCTCTATTTTTCTCCAGTTTTTATTTTGATGAATGACACTTGGTAAGCAAATGATCCAACAGTTAAAAATAAAAGAAACTCATTCTCATCTTTTTTGTCTCTAATCTTTCCTCCTCTTTTTTCTGCAACATCACCAAACAGTATGAGAGGAACCCAATAGTTTTAAAAAGGCAAGTCCTCTTCTCGCAACATCACTGCCAGAGCATGAGAAAAGTCTATCCCATCACAAAGTCTGTACCAGCACATACCCAAAAAGTAATCACAAATAGACTGAATCAATTGTGCAATTTAAGGTCACCAATGCCATAATTGAGAATTTTCAAATCTCATTGCACACACTGAGAGAGAGAGAGAGAGAAGATGAAGAAAAGTTGGTAACTATAAGGTGGTAATGGCACAATGAAACCCAATGCCAAGAACCAACCCCGTTGACCTCCACCTGCCAGTCACTACTTTGCAAATCCCAAAAGCCCACTACTTTCAATTTAAATATATATAAAATTCTATACAAAGGGCCTCTGTGTTCTAATGCTTACAATGAGAAGAAGGAAGAAAACAAAGAAATGGATCTTGGAGAGATTGATTTCAATTTAGCACTTAGCAGGAAACAATAGAGCCTTTTCATAGTAAAATTCTTTTCTGGGGCTTTCAAAAGAGGAAAACATAAATGAACACTTACACTAGCTCGTTGAAAAGAAGCTCATTAGAATTTGTGACGATGGTGCGCTTTGAGGGGCTTTCATACTCTAGGTGATGTTGCAGAAAAAAGGAGAAGGAAAGTTGTAAAGAAGATGGGATTGACTTGCTTTTATTTTTTTAGCCGTTGGATCATTTGCTTGCCAGGTTTCATTCATCAAAATAAAAACTAGAGGAAAATGAAGGGTTTAAACGGGAGGGGAGCCGGACCCTAAATATTGTCTGATATTGCAGATTTTACGTATTCTCTAGCTGCTTTTGCTATAGTATGTCTTGTGATTTTAGGTGCACTGTTTGAAATTTGCTAAGTTGACCGCGTATGCATCATAACTTAACCCTTTGACTATTTGATCATCTTACAAATTATTTATCATCTATGAATCTCAGGTACCATTTGTTGTGCTTGAATAGCCTTAATGTAGGAGTGCCATTATACCAGCTTTAATTGTTGCCTTTTGGATAGTGTCAGGCTAAGCACGGTCCAGCCTCAGATTGATAGCCTTTTAAAAGTTTACTGAACAAATTATGCTTCAGACTCCTTGGACTATTTTGTATAAGTAATATTTAATAGAAGTATAGAACATGGTAATACGTACCTGATATAGAATAAAAAAAACTCGTTCTAGATCTTAGAGTTTAGGAGTTCAATGAACACCAACAAATTGAGAAGGAAAGAATTGGTAGTTACCACTCAATCTTAAAATTACTTCACAAATACTGTCATACAAATGCTGAGCCTTCATATATCACCAGTTGGAGTTATATGGGAAGTGCAATTTAATGTATAATTTTGTTTTCCTATGGAGAAGTATATTACATAGTTTGATTATGTTTTTTTTTTTTTTAGTTGGCTTTATTGTGTGTCAATTTGATTGTAATCCATGCATCATCCTTGGACTATTTTGTATAAGTAATATTTAATAGAAGTATAGAACATGGTAATACGTACCTGATATAGAATAAAAAAAACTCGTTCTAGATCTTAGAGTTTAGGAGTTCAATGAACACCAACAAATTGAGAAGGAAAGAATTGGTAGTTACCACTCAATCTTAAAATTACTTCACAAATACTGTCATACAAATGCTGAGCCTTCATATATCACCAGTTGGAGTTATATGGGAAGTGCAATTTAATGTATAATTTTGTTTTCCTATGGAGAAGTATATTACATAGTTTGATTATAGTTTGATTATGTTTTTTTTTTTTTTAGTTGGCTTTATTGTGTGTCAATTTGATTGTAATCCATGCATCTATTTTCTTGTATTTTTTGTGGAATTTAATGTATATGGGTTTAGTCTAGAGTTGGTGAAGAATTGCACATTCAGTGGAACTTGGGATTGACTCACGAGTAGGTTAGGACTGCAACACCCGCACGTTGACATGTGAGGAGCACGTGAGGAATTTCAAAAGTCAGTTACAATTGTGGTAACTCGCAAGTAACTCGCGAGTAGGCCAACCCATGAGCAGCGTTGTTAAAAGCGTGATTAAGCTCAAAGCCCCAAGGCTCCAGCGCCTTTTGCCTCAAAAGCTAGGCTCATTCAAAGAAGCGTGCTTCAGGCGTGCTTTTTGGAGCTTTTTATATTTTTCAAAAAAATAAACCAAAACTTAATTAAAACTATAGGATCTTGACATTATTGATATAAACCATTGATTTTGCATATTTTTAGTGTAACTTATCAAAAGAAATTATTTTTTGAGTATAACTTGTCCTAAAACCCTAACCACAACCTCTCAGTTATTCTCTATTTTTATTTTTTCTCCTTGAAACAGGAACCCACCTAGCTCCTTGGTACCAATTACCATATTGCAATGTCCTCATATTCTTAGCTCATTGATTAAAAAAAAAAAAAAAATTAAAAAGAAAGATATAATATATGTGTAATTGTTTAGTTACTTTAGTGGTTGATGTTGAACATAGCAAACTAATTCTTATAGAGTTATAGTCATTAAGTGATTAAATTATTAACTAATATTACTAATTAGTCATAGGGCATTATGGATATAGGAGATTTAAGAAAGGATGTTACATGGAAGTACTCATATCTAGCTTATCTAAAAAAATAAAATGACTTGACTTGCAATGTGTTAAAATTGCAAAAGTAGGGTATATCTAAATGTTATATGAATTATATATAAAATTTTATTTCAATTTATATCATAATTTGATCATTTGATTGTTGCATTTCTCATTAATAATGATTTTTAAATTTTTAAAATTATTTTTTTTAAATGTGTGTTTCACTTCAATTAGGCGTGCGCTTGCACTTTGCGCTTTGCGCCTAGGCTCCAAAAGGCCTTTTCGCTTAATTGCGCCCCTCACTTTTACCAACATTGCCCACGAGTTACCCACAACTTACGCTGATAGCTCATTTTGTTGGAAGTTGTGCCTCTTTTTCCTCTAATATATATACATCTATTTTCCACTAATTTTAACCTAGAGATTGAGGGTTTTATAGATTAGAAACACCCACTTTTAAGAGAGAGCTACTCATCCCTTAAGAGAGAATTCCTTGTAGTCTCTTCTCTTCCCTCTCCCAATTTTCATACCTTCGAGAGGAGATTTACCCAGACACAACCTACACACAATTTTCATGGATTATTTTCAATGGTTTGGTGATGACTCCAACCAACATTAGGTGCTGTCTCTTAGAGGTTTTCACTCTTGGTTGGTGCTAACTCAGGTTCTCTATCCTCTTTTTCCTGTTCTTTTTTAGTGTTCCATCATTTCGGCATGACGTAGAGGTAGGGGTGTAATCGGTTCAGGTCCGTCAGTGTTGAAGGCAGTTTTTGTAACAAACCAAGAATTTTGGTTCTAACATATTGAGCACCGAAACCGACTTGTAAGGAAGGAACGCTGAACCGACCGATTGCATTTAGTTTAGGCTCCGTTTAGTCAGGTTTCGGTGTTTGGCACTTGAGAAACAAAAGCAAGAAAAAAAAATAGAAAAGAAGATTTTTTTTGCATCAAACAGAGACATTATTGGAAGACAAAATCAATACAACAACTAACAAGAAAGGCAAGACCAACACAGACTCTGTTTTCAACACAAAATATAGAGCAACACAAGAAAAAAAACATAAAACACAAACTAAGATTAAGCAAATATCATGCCGTGTTTTCTTAGAAACCAAACAGATCAAAGAAAAAAAAAACTTATTTCCCTTTGCTTTCCCACATTTTCTCAGCACCCAAAACACCAAGCAAACACAAAAAAATATACTCAAAATCATGTATATATTTAGAGAACATACCAGAATAAGAAAAAACCTATTTCCCTTTGCTTTCTTACATTTTCTCAGCACCCAAACTCCAAGCACTAAACAAACATAAGAAACATATACTCAAAATCAAGAAGATTGTATTTTCTTTTTTTTTTTTTTTTTGGTTAAACGTTTTTGGGATTCTTGAACTCTGTTTCTAAGAGACTAAAAGAAATGGAGAAGAAAGAAGGTTGTGGGGAGAACGGTTGCAACTTGAAGTGAGAGAGAAGAGATAAAACTTAGGGTTATATACAAACCCAAAACGACGTAGTTTTGTTATAGTAAGAAGAGAATAAATAAAACTGCATTTACTATGGATCAAACCTGAGTTAAAAACATGAAAATGCATGTCCTTGCCACTATGCTACCAGGAACTACCTTGATATAACTTGTATATATTAATATTTAATATATTTCAGTTTGGTTTTGGTTGGGTCAGTATTATGTGTGGGACACCGAAACCAAAAAGGAAATTTGTTTTTTTTTTTTTTCAAAAAGAAAGAAAAAAAAAAAAAAACATTCTTTTCCAAAATCCAGTTTTCTTGAACTACATCTTGACTTGATCCTTTATGAAAGAGGTACGTAGGCAACCTTGTAGAGGTCCGGTCCCAATCACCTAAACAACTTTTGGGCTAGAAGTCAAAATAATGTGACAAAATTGTTTGAATGCATGTTAGGCTAAGCCCATTTGTTTTGCATCAAGCATGCTTAAACTTGGGGCATTAGCCTATTTATATTGTATGCGAATATGTCCTTCTCACATGAAAGCATGTTTTCATTTGAGGCATCAATGCATTTTTTGCAAGCATGTCTACCCTAATGGCAATGGCCAAAAATGTTTTCATGATAACTGGTTTTTAACAAGCTAGAGAAAGAAAACCATTTTGCAGGAACTAATGATGACGGACCGTGATCTTCTTTCATATTCCCCAATGGTTGCAACATCAAATGAACTCAGCTTCAATCTAAGCATGGAATATGCCTCAAACTATGGGCATTGGGTAAGTACTTCCAATTCATTTCAATGAATAAATCCATTGCTAAATTGAAATTATCTTTTTCAAGAATTAAGCAAGGACTTAGCAATCCACATCAACTTCCAGCCAAAGTTTATCTCATTCAAATGATAAGTTTTTCAACCCAAAAAAAAAATTCAAAAGTCCCAAAAAAAAATCTTCATTGAATTCTTCTTCAGGAATAGAAAGCTATGATCCTCTTCCATATTTTCCAGTGGTGCAACATCAAGTCAACTGTCCACCCTCAGCATTCAATGAAGCATGGAATATGTCCCAAACTAGGGGCATTCGCTAGGTATGCCGACTTCTTTTCAATGAATAACTCTGTCACTAATTGAAAATATTTATTTTGTAGGTATTATGGTAAAAGGCCTACGCATATCGGCATGAATAATACCTTCTAAAAACCCTTGGTCCTCTGAAAACATGAGCCAAGATCCAAAAAATCCTAGGTCCTCTGAAAACATGAGCCAAAGCCCAAAAAACCCTTGGTCCTCTAAAAACATGAGCCAAGATCCAAAAATCCTAGGTCTTCTGAAAACATGAGCTAGGATCCATAACCATTGGTCCTCTGAAAACATGAGCCAAAGCCCAAAAAACCATTGGTCCTCTGAAAACATGAGCCAAAATCCAAAAATCATAGGTCCTCTAAAAATATGAGCCAGGATCCAGGACCTTTGGTCATCTGAAAACATGAGCCAAAGCCCAAAAAACCCTTGGTCCTTTGAAAACATGAGCCAAGATCCAAAAATCCCAAGTCCTCTGAAAACATGAGCCAAGATCCTTGGTCCTCCATATTTTCTGGACTTCAGGTAAGCATGTCTTGTACTCGTTCAAAAAAAAAAAAAAAAAATTGCGTGCATGAACTACGTTTGGACCTGATCCTCCCACTAAGAGGTACGTAGGCAATCTCCCTTGAGATTCGGTCCACATTTTGATCCGTAACATGACTGTTTGCATTTTTGTCTACATGCATTATACATTCACCACGGTTAAATACTGATTGCAAAGTTAGGTGTCTCTTTCATATATTGACATTCGTTTTTAAAGCTCTGCCAATGAGGGGCATTCTGTTGACACCCCATTTTGCAACCCGCATTTAACTTCACGTAGAGGGTAAAATGGTACTTTCACCTTGGAAATATGCATATTGATTCTGGCCATTAGATCTTTAATCTCATTTCACCAAAATGATCTTGAAGTTGTAACGATCAAATCGACTGGTCATAAACCCTAATCGGACCACCAGATTGAAAGTTATCATCAAATCAAATTTTAATGGTTGAGATGCACTATCACAAATTGAGTCCGACTATATGTGATTATGAACAATTGATTTCAATTGGTTATAAGTGTAATCAATTTGAGATAAATGATGTGTCGTAATTTGATTGGTCAGGACTACAATTTATGGTAAGGTTGCATACACCTAATTAATTAGATAGTTAAACGTTAATTATTTAATAAGTAATTTGTGCAATTATCTTTTAATTAGAGTAAATTTGTAACCAATTAAGTTTGAAATGGGAGTGATTGGAGCCATTTAATGTTAATTGGGAGCTAATTTGGGACCTATTAATGTTACTTGTGCTGAAGCCACTTTCTAACAAATGAATTTTATTCATCATTTCATCGATATCTTTCAAAATATTTTGAATTTGTGAATGAGATTAATTTTCCCAGAAACTAGACATCTGAGGCTTTAATTTGAGCACAAGAATGAGACAATTTCGATCAGAATTGAGTTAGATATGATTTTTTGAAATTGGCTCTACAGGCTGTTAGAGCAGCTACGTGAAAACAGAATTTTGGCTTGCCCCCCACTCCCACCAATCTCTACATTTAATGTACCAAATTTTTTCTAAAGCTAAAATGAGGTCTAAGTTCATGATTCCTTGTCAATCCTCATTAAATGACATTCTATTCATATTTCCTCCACCACTAATATATAAATCCTCAATTTCCTTCATTTTAAAGTACACAAAAATCCACTCTCTTCCCCTCTCTTGAGTTCTAGTGAAATTGAGTAGTCTTGTTATATCTTGATCTTCCTGAGACTCAAGGTATTGAGTGAGACTCACTCTTCTTCTCCTAACTCTTATTTTCCTCCACCCTAGGACTTCCCTTAAGAGTCTTCTCCTCCACCATATGGATCTTGCATGAAAGTATAATTTCTTTCCCTAATTGTTTTTCATATTGCCATGATGAGAATTCAAGATTAAAGCATGATAATGATCATTTAAATTCTTTCGAATATGTTTGAATGTTCTTAATTGTTCTTATATGTTCTTCACATGTTATTGGTTGTTCATCACATATTCATGCATAACACTAGTTTTGATCTTAAATCAACATCAAAAACATGAAAAATATGTTTATTTAATAATTTTTGCAAATATTTGAATCTAGGATATCACCATTCACACACATTCACTAGAATTTATTTCTCAATCCAAATAAAATGCTTAATAAATTGAATTAGAGTTTATCACATACACACACTTCAAATTCAACATGCAAATTGATTAATAACATATTGGATGATGTGATATGAATGTTGGCCACCATAGTCTAGAAGACTGGTTTCACCGAGTAAGGTGGGTGCCTAACGCCTTCCCACCTTGTAACATAGCCTCCGAACTTAGATTAATGGTTGATAGACCAATGTTTATCCTTATAATTTTTAATTTTTAGATTGTACCTAAGAAACAAAGTTATGTACTTTATCTTAGATTGTATCTAGAACCAAAACCATGTAATTTTCCTATGATCAATGTAAATTCAATTGAAAATTAATAAAATAAGGAATTTTTCAATTTTGGTTTTCTTATTTATTCCAATAATTAAATAAGTGATGACTCCATTGTAAATCTTTTAATCTAAAGGGGAAAATATTACTAATCGAACCTCCATTTTGAAAGGCAATAACACGACTCCACCCATTCACGTGGGTTTGGCCTAACATCCTAAAAAAAGGGGGCTGGGTGCGCAGTCTCTCACAAGGCGAAGTTGAGAGAAACTCAAATTTAAATTCCAAATTAGAGTTCTAATTTTGTACCATGTGTCTAGATTTATGTAAGGATCACGTCATAACTATTATTCGGTGATGCGCTGTTTCACCGTCCATATTGAAATCGGGAGCTAGAGAGACAATCATAAGGCACTGAGAGGAAGAGAGGCCCCTTAAGGCGCAGAGAGAGAGAGAGAGAGAGAGAGAGAGAGAGAGAGAGAGAGTGCCACCACCACCTTCAAGCTTTTCTTCTATTTCTCTCCTTAATTGTGATGCTGCTTGCAATTATGAGTTAAGTTGTTTTGTTTTTGTTTTTTAAACGTTTTTGTGATGGATTTATATATGTTGGTTTGTGGTTGGTATGCTTTGGGTGGGTGTGTTTTAGGTATTTTGAAACGTTTGAGTTGCTTTGTTGCAAAAACGTTTTGTGATTCTTCAGTCATGTTTTGTGTTGTCTCCAGTGTGAGAGTCGCAGCTGAATGTTTCCTAGACCACCTTGTGTCTTTTGGAGATGCTTTCAGCTGAGAGGTACGAAAATTTGTATTAGAAAGTATGCTTATGTGCAAGTTCATTGTCTGGCGCGCTTTATATCCTTCATAAAGTTGGTGCTGAAATTGAAAGAGCACGTGCAACTTAAATTAACAGTTTGGGTTTTGAGTAAGTATTTTCCCAATATGAAAACCTTTGCCATGCTAATGACTTTGATCATGACCTTAATTTAGAAAAGGCAGAGGCTATAGCTGTAAGTTGCCTTCTCCCATGATTTATCAATTGGCTGAGTAGAAGAAATCGGAAAAATTATTTTACATGTCATATTTCCTACTTCTCACTCATGCTTTCAAATAACTTATAGGTTGTTCGAGAGACCTTGGAATGTAATGTACAGTTTGCAGACTTTGTTCTTGCTCAGGTAAATAACTTATATATCTCTATAGTGAGTATAACGAATTGCTACAAAATAAGTACTAGTTTTTCTTTGGTGCTATGACATGTTTTTGATGTTACTGAATGATGGCATGCAATGTGCAACTAATTGGGGCGATGAAAATCGTATGCAATTAACTGAGTTGCGTAGTTTATAGTTTATGGAGAAGAGATATTATTCCCTTTTTATCAGTTATGCAGAGATTATTTCATCATGTAAAGGTGTTGTTTACTACAATACTCTTACAAATATTGACATGATAAATGAGCAAATTGATTAGGTTTTGGGTTTGATTGGTCCAAATAAAAGTATCATTTTTCTATGATGCATGGTAAGATAGCTCATGGAACTTAGTTCAAGATTTTGTGTGTTTAAGAGGGGGTAATGGTTCTAGCAAAAGGGGGAAGAGGGAGGGGAGGTGGTTAGGGCTACTGAAAGGTGCATTGGGTTATCTAACCTCCTTTTAGTACTAAAACTATAATTTAGATGTTCAATGGCCTGCACTAGGATTTTTAGAAAAATAACACTACTACACATTTAATGGTTTCTTTGCATTTGAACAAGAAAGCATATCAATATTAGCATATCCAATAGAGTTCACCAAGCCAGGTATCTCTAATAGTTCCTAATTTGTAAAGGAAATAATGTATTTGAAATCAACATGAAACTTGTGGGATATAATACAGATAATTTAAGGATTTTATGATTGGAAATAATGGAGGTTTTTTTTTTTTTTTTTTTTTTTTTTTTTTTTTTTTTTTTTTTTTTGGGTGCAAAGATGATCTAGGAACTCCAAGTGAAATTGAAATCTCTAATTTAATTAGATTTTCAATTTTGCGCCATGTATCCTATTTAATTTTTAATTTTGTGCCAAATGATATATTGAGTGTAAAAATCGAAGAGTTCAAATCCAATTAGATTCTAAATTAGGTATCAATTGGATTTTACTTTTCCACCACGTGTCCATATAAGTTTTTTTATTTTTGTGGCAAGTGAATTATCGAGTGCAAAAATCAAAGAAAAAATATAAGCTAATATCATATATAATTTGAACCTCTTCTAAAAGAAATGTATATTTTGAACTGTATAATCGTAATTTTTTTAATTGTATTCGTGCATATTGATGGGGTTACACACTAGTTAGAAATAGATTTAGCAAACATAGCTTAAGAGTCCATCACCGAGTTATCAGATGTTACATAAGAAAAAACAATTGCAGAGACTGGCCACCAGCATCTTTATTTCTTGCACAAAATGCCCAAATGGTGAATTGTCCATTTTCGGCAGAGAGAGCTTGCCTAAAACATTAATGCTACCCCCTCAATGATGAGATCACGGAGTCCAGTTTCAATAGCGAAGAGCATTGCTTGCCTTTGGGGTATTTTGGTAATTCTAGAGATTTCAGGGTACATTTTGTCATTTTTTGGGTTTAAGGTTTTTTGGTGATTTAGAGGTTTCATGACTATTTCAGCAACTTTAGATATTTTAGGGGTATTTTAGTTGTTCAAGAGGTTTCGACGTATTTTTGGAACATTTTTGTCATTCTAGCGGTTTTGGCGGTATTTTTGTCATTCTAGATATTTCGGTAGTAACTTTGTCAGTTGATTAGCATGGATTTCAAAAGCATAACCCATTTTGTAAATACATATCCTATTTTATGTGTGTTACCTAAAGTATGCGTGTATAACCCAATTTATGTGCACGTTACCCAAAATGTACGATTTTTTTTTTGTGTGGGAAAAATGCAAAACTGATATTTTAACTTTCAGTCTTTTTCATTTCAGTTCTTTAATTTTCAGTTTTATCATTTCAGTCCTCTAACTTTCAATTGTTGTCAATTTGGTACTCTGTTAAACTCCAGTATGTCCTGCTGTTAATTGAGTCAAAATGACATGGTTTTGGCTTTTTTTTTTTTAAATATAAATTTTAGAATTTAAAGAAAATTAAAAAAAAAAAAAAATCTGAGGAATCATTTCACACCCAAATCACTCACTGAAAAAGCTCGTAAATTTCCTACGCATAAGTAACGATAATAATAATTAGAATAAGAATAATCCCACCCAAGTTTTTGATGAATCTTCTACTTCTAATTACGACCTCAAAGCTATTTTAGGTAAAGCTTTGTATAGTCAACCCCCCCTCCCCCCGGGCCCCCCACCTTCTCCAATGGCCGCCGCCGTGCGCCCCCTTGTCACTATCCAATCCCTTGAAAGTGACATGGCCACCGATACCATCACCACCGTCACTTTGCTCGATGCCATGAAAGCCTCCATTCGGCCCGACATTGTCAACTTCATCCACGCCCATATCTCCAACAATAAGCGCCAACACTACACCATGTCCAAGAAGGCCGAACACCAGACCTTTGCTGAGTCCTAGGGTATCGGACGCACTGTGTCCTGTATCCCCCGTGTCCCCAGTGGTGGTACCCACTGTGCTAGTTAGGGAGCCTTCAGAAACATGTGTTGCGGTGGTTGCATGTTCTCTCCTACCAAGATTTGGAGCTGTTGGCATGATTCCTCGGTTTTTTTTTTTAATATCAGTTTTTTTTTTTAATTTTCTTTGAATTCCAAAATTAAAAAAAAAAGGGGCCAAAATGACGTCGTTTTGGCTCAATTAACGGCAGGATATAACTGGAGTTTAACGGAGTACTAAATTGACAACAATTGAAAATTAAAGGACTGAAATGACAAAACTGAAAGTTAGAGGATTGAAATGGAAAAGACTGAAAGTTAGAGGGTTAGTTTTGCATTTTTGCATTTTTTTTTTTTAAGGAAAAAACCTTCGTTCGTGAAAGAGAAGAATTTAAATCAAAAGATGGAGACTCTATGGCAATGTTATGGGGATCTCTTATCCAAATTACATAATTAGAAATAGATTTAGCTAACATATCTAAAGAGTGCGTCATCGAGTTATCAGATGACACATAAGAAAAAACCATTGCAGAGACTAGCCACCAGCATCTTTATTTCTTGCACAATATGCCCAAGTCGTGAATTGTCCATTTTTGGTAGAAAGAGCTTGCCCAAAACGTCAATGCTTCCGCATCAACGATGAGATCACAGAGTCCAGTTTCAATATCGAAGAGCATTGCCTGCCTTTGGGGTATTTTGGTAATTCTAGAGATTTTAGGGTACTTTTTGTCATTTTTTGGCTTCGAAGTTTTTTTTGGGTGATTTTAGAGGCACAAACTCATGCTCACACACATATGACATACCTACAAAAATAGCCACACACGGCCAAACTCAAAATACACATCCAAATCCCAATCAAACACAAATGCCCAATAAAATTCAACACCAAACCACAATCCTAAAACCCACAAATCAATCATCAATCGAAACCAAACCAAACCAAAAGAAAGGAGCTTTCGGTCATAACAGGGAAACCAAAAAAAAAAAACAGAGAGAGAATGGTTCGAGTGGAGAGAGAAGCAGCGACAAAGAGTCGGAGGTCAGAGAGAGGAAGTGAGCTAGAGAGAGCGAAGGGCCTAGTTTTCAAGAACCCTCGCCATGGTGTTTGTAGCTCTTGGTGGCCACAAGTAAGAGGATCGGCCATGGAGACTCAGTTTGAGAGGAGTGAGAAAGAAAGAGATAGAGCTACAGCTGTTGTGAGGAAACATAGGAGAGAGAGAGAGAGAGAGAGAGAGAGAAGAAATATGAGATTAGAGAGATAAAAAAAGATGGATTTCCTAAGAGTAGATGCATTTGAACCGAGTTGGACCCGTTTGGGTCAGTTACCATCTAAAATTAAAAATAATATAAGCCCACACCCAATTAGACTAATAGCCAAAGCCCAACCACCAGCCAACTCATAATAAAAACAAGTCATCCTTTCAAAATTTTAAGCCCAATTAGCCCTACCCCATAAGGTCCATAATTTGACCACACAATTTTATTGAGGTAACATCTTCAACCCCAAAATTAAAGGATTTCATAGTTTTAATTTAGCCCTAAATTAAAAGATTTCATAGTTTTAATTGTTAAACCAAATTTTTGTTGATATTTATCAATTTTTATGCGGTTGACCAAATTTGATTGAGCTTAAATTGAAAATCTAATAATGTGATTAACTTAATTTCGATGCTAAATTTAAAACTATGAAATTCTGTGTAATTGAATTTTCAATGTAACACAGGCTAAAATTGTAGTATGATTTTCATGAAAAATTGGGATCATTTTGGAATTTTTTAATCAAGCATGCCATTGAGGGTTGAGTATCACTTGACTGTTCATTGTTTAGTGACATATTTGTGAAAATTGAAAACAGCACCACTTTAAAAATTAGGGACAATTTAATTATCCAAGCTCAACTGTAAAAGCTAAGACTAACCTTTTTGGAACCCTAGGCCACTCTTAAATCAACCCAGCACCATAAGGCCCATCAAATACTTAGTCTCCGTTTTAGCTAGCCCACCAACAAAGGTTTTAGGCCAGTCTGTAATTATCCATCAGCCCCCCTTTTACAAATTGCATTTTCAACCCTAAACTCTTCAAAAATTAAAGTTTGACAGCTTACTTTAAATTAAAATTTTGACCCTAAAACTCTTCAAAATTATATTTTAGACCACTAAAAACTCAAAAAATATCATAAAGGCCCTCTAGGCAACAAAAATGCATTTTCAATTTCATTTTGTGCCAAAATAAAATGTTTTCCTTTAAAGTAATAAATTTGTCAAATGCCTTTGTTTTCACGCTTTATTAGAAGTTAACATTTTCTTGTTATTTCTTTGTGTATTTTTGCAGGGAATAAATACTTTGGGAAAAGGAATTTGCAAATTTGTAGTTGTTCGGCTATGCTATGCAATGAGATTAGCATTATTAAATTTACCATGCTATTTATATTTTTAGTCAATGTCATGCAATCACATTTTTAACCATATCATTTGATTTTGATTTTTATTTTTTTAAAATAAATTGTTCACATGTTATCTTATAATAAATTATTTGCATTTAGCACCAAATACACGTCGTCAAGTGAAAACCTTCGAGATTGGGGGAATAATATAGAGTGTAGGCAAAATCTAGGTAAATCACAAAAAATAATAAAATTGTCAAATGAAAATATTTTCATATTCTTTTGGAATTTACTCATTTTTATTCCTTGTTATTTCTTAGTGTCCCTTGCATGAGGTGAAATACTTTGGGAAAAAGAATTGCACATGGTATGCTATGCTACGCAATGAGGTAAGCCTAATTAAATTTATCAAGTCATTTACCTACTAGTTAGTGCCAAGGAATCACATGCTTAGCTATGACTTTTAATTTTGCTTTCGTAAATAAATTTGCTTACATGTCATATATTCACATGTAAACTTAAGTAGGTTGTACATGATTGATGTGAGCAGGATTGGTGGGGAGGAATTTTAATTAGGGTAAAGTTGGATCAAATTAGACTTTGTTCACATGTCCTCGAAACTCAAATTCTCCAAGCCCAAATTACTCTCCTACACACTTAATTCAAACCAAGCCCAAGATTAAATAAAAGAAACACCATCCTGTTTCTCTTAAACCTTTGCTTTGCATACAGTAGCTCTGTTGAACCTCCCCTTCCTAATCTTCTTAAAGACGAAGAGCATCATCGCCTTATAATAGATGTTAGTCATGTTTCATCCCCTGTTCTTTTGTGTACCTTATTACTGCTCTGACTTCTTCGTTGTGTTGTTTATAGTTGTGTAAATCATTGGCTTCTTTGCAAAGGTATTGGGAGGCATTGGAGATTATTAATCTCACTCTAAGATTAGCTCATAGCATGCTGTCTGTGGAGAAGGAGGAAGAGCTTAGATCTCTTGGAGCTCGTAAGTCGTCAACTCCAAAGAACTTGTTCTTTTTTTGAACTCCCCACATTCTCATTTCTTTCTTGGTCTCCCCTCTTCTCCTTTAAATTGATAATTGCGTTATTAGTCCAAAATATGTAATCCGATTTAGAAGGATTCCTTCATTGAAAGATACTTTGATTCATTTGTTCTTTGAAGAACTATACCAGCCTGAACATTCTTCACCATACCAGCCTGAACATGCTTCAACCTTGCCTGCACTGGCGCTTTGGCAGCTTCCACATATGTCCTTGCAGGTTGGTATTTTGGGATATGCTTAGGCTTGTACGGAACAAACTTCAATGCTCCCACCGCATATTGAGAAGGTTCCAATAGCCTTCTTAATTCAATCCCAAAAGTTCTCCATCCTTCTTGTAGTTTTCCGGCAGGAATAATGATAGTTCGCCGTAACCCACCTACCTTAAGCTCTGTCATTGATAAATAATGCCCAAACGAGTTGGACCCCCGTTGCAACGTGTAAGCAGTATCACCATCCCTGTAGGTGAAGAACTGCTTCGGACTAACCCCACTCATGGTGTGTTCCAGAGACCGCATTGTCCAAAGAGCTGCACTCTTGCCCATAAAGACTGATTGCATGTGGTATTTTTCCCGTTCAAAAAAAATCTTAAGGGAGAAAAAATTCCCTCCTTCCTCAACCACCAACTGAAACAACTTAGATTCAATAAAGAAACTTCGAAATCCCCCCATACTGGCCCTAGGAGATGAAAACTAAAACAGAATTTGTGGCTAATTCGAGGTAGCCGGGCCTCCTAACAAGTACAATTATGTAACAAAATCAAGCAACAAAACTATTGTAGGCTAATGGATTGCCACTCCAATCATAACTGAACAAATGTGGACGATACACACTGAACTTCTATTTCTCATTAAGAAATGAATGCAAAGATAAGAAGATTTTCCTAGAGAGACCAAGAAAATCAGATAATTCCTAACATACTAAGCAGTGAGATGTTCATATACATTTTGGGGTAAGAATATAAATGTTTCATAATTGTTTTTGTAGTTTTGAGGAGCCCATTGCCAGCTATTGGTGGGCTTTATTTTGTGACAAATGGAATATAAGCTTTGCCTGTGTTATCTAGTTAAAGAAAAGCCCTTTTCTGGGACTGTGTTGAAAGTTACATTCATGTGGCACTAGAACAGGTGACCTGTGCATGCTGGAATGTAGCTTTTAGTATGTTTGGTTGAAGTTTACATAGACATAATTTTTTAAACCAATCATGCATGCTTTTCTTTGGCTTACAAATACCCATAATACTTGAGGATGGGTTTTCCCCCAAATCCAGTTAGTCTGATTGGTGCTGTATCTTTTCCAATGGACTCACAATATTTTAGTGTTGAGTTCTTTTCCTGAACCATTGAATACTATTGTCTACGAAATATATTTATTTTACATAGCTTTCATGTTTTTGTTTAATCTACTATAGTTGAGTTGTTTTGGCTTTTTGAATTCGTATTTTTTTTATTATGTGTTCATGCTTGTACATGCTATATATGTAGACCATTTTCTCCTTTATTAATCTACTCTGCTCTGCTTTCAACTACTTTTTGTTCAATGCTCTGAATTAGATCAAAAGCTGCCAGAGCAAAGCGGTTACTTCAGAAGAAGGCAACAATAAGGGAGAAGAAGAAAGCTGAGGCACTGGCTTCTGGCGCTGATTGGCAAAGTGATGACTCAGATGATGACCCTCCGGTAAATTGTGAATTGTATTTAGTTATGTTGTGACTTGCTCGAGGACTCAATATCTTGAGTGATAGAATCTTATATGTAATGCATTCAGCAGGAAGTACACCGAGAACCTCCCCTTCCTAATCTTCTTAAAGACGAAGAGCATCATCGCCTTATAATAGATGTTAGTCATGTTTCATCCCCTGTTCTTTTGTGTACCTTATTACTGCTCTGACTTCTTTGTTGCGTTGTTTATAGTTGTGTAAATCGCTGGCTTCTTTGCAAAGGTATTGGGAGGCATTGGAGATTATTAATCTCACTCTAAGATTAGCTCATAGCATGCTGTCTGTGGAGAAGGAGGAAGAGCTTAGATCTCTTGGAGCTCGTAAGTCCTCTACTCCAAAGAACTTGTTCTTTTTTTGAACTCCCCACATTCTCATTTCTTTCTTGGTCTCCCCTCTTCTCCTTTAAATTGATAATTTCGTTATTAGTCCAAAATATATAATCCCATTTAGAAGGATTCCTTCATTGAAAGATACTTTGATTCATTTGTTCTATTAAGAAGTAAGATTTGTAATTGTGTTTATTCTGGCTAAGGTGCAGTACCTTTGTTGATGTTTTACAGAGATAGCTTACAACACCACAGACCCTAAGCATGGATTTGACTGTGTAAGATACATTGTTCAGCAGCATCCTTACAGCCTTGCTGCCTGGAATTGCTATTACAAAGTAATTTCAAGGTACTTCACCTTTATATATGTGCAATATACGTCTATAATCATTTTTC
Source organism: Quercus suber (assembly GCF_002906115.3). Taxonomy (NCBI): domain Eukaryota; kingdom Viridiplantae; phylum Streptophyta; class Magnoliopsida; order Fagales; family Fagaceae; genus Quercus; species Quercus suber. Next base: position 143,001 of record NW_027070268.1, read on the forward strand.
CTCATAGGAAATAGCTTCGTTTTCCATTTTGGTACCCTATATTATTATGTTATTTTCTTGTGTGTTATTTTATGGAGTCATGTCATGAAACTTTGGGAGAGTGTTTGTATATAGAGTAGCTTGAAATAACACATCAGATAATCAATTTTATTACATGCTATTACATTCAGTTCTGGAAACTATTTTCTTAGAGACTGACTAGAAAAATATAGAGGAAATGAGTAAAAGATCTTTATATGAATTTTATTGACCTAGAGAAAGGATATTTTGTTGGGCTTTGATGGGGAAAAAAGAAAAGTTTCAATGTATTGTGGATTGGTGTTGTATGTGTACTAAAAATGGTGAGATTGTAGATCATTTGTTACTTCACTGCTAAATTTATATGGAGTGATGACCTACTATTTTGTGGTTTTTGGAGTGAGAGGGATTATGCCAAAGTGACAGTATGATTTTTTGGATACATGATAGAATGATGAAGAAGAATACATTTGGTCAACCCTCATTACTTTGGTGAGGATCTATAGCTGACCTCAAAATTTTGGATCTAACTTCACTGCTAAATTAATACGGAACTATGACCTTTTTTTTGATAGGTAAGTAAGAAATTTTATTAGAATTGGGCAAGGTAAGGATAGGAGCTTCGGTTAACTTCCTTTTCAGAAGTTGGAAACTTTCTTGGGCTTCATCAGTCCAAACAAAGGACTTTTGTTTGAGACAATTGGTGAGAGGTGCTGCAATGGTGAACTTGCTAATAAACCTTCTATAGAAGGTAGCAGGGCCACGGAAACTACTGACCTCATGCACACTAGAAGGTGTAGGCCAATCAACAATTGCCTTATTCTTGTTTTCATCCATGAACACTCCTTTGGAAGACACAACATGCCCCAAGAACATCACTTGATCCATCCAAAGCTACATTTCATCATGTTATCATAGAACCTTTCTCTCCTCAAGATGTCAAGCACAAGCTGTAAATGCACCAAGTGATCCTCCAAACAGTGGCTATACACCAAAATATCATCAAAATACACTAC
>NW_027070268.1:145715-197976 GCF_002906115.3 Quercus suber
ATTATGGCGTCTCATTACTTGGTTTTGGATACCTTGTTCTTTTAGGTTATGGGTTTGTGAATACTATTACTATTTGACATGTATAAATTATTTGGTGGTTGGTGTTGATTTTATGTTAGTATGTACTTCATTTGTTTGATTCGTTAATGCATGTGATATTGTTAGTATGCAAAAGTAGGTCAGAGGTAACTAAAAAGCTATAACCATGATCCTTAGCTGCTAAACCTTGTAGACATTCTCATTGCCTAGCCTTTCGACCTTTTGGTGGTTTTTTTTTTTTTTGGTGGGGGTGGGGGTGTTTGTAATTGGAAGGACCGGAAATAAATTTTTTTAATTAGGAATAGAAATTTTGGTTAGGACCATGGTGGTTTTATTTATTCTTAATAAATTCTTCAAATCTATGTCATCTTTGATGGACTTTCTTAATGTATTGTAGAGTGGACAATCGGGATTCAAGGCATTTTAAGTTTCTTCGTGGTATGCTAAGCAAACTCGTAGATTGTGTACCACCCATTATCATTTATGCACATCAATTTACCATGGCCAGCAATCATCAACATGCTGCAACAAAATACCTTGAAGCATATAAACGGTTGCCAAAGAATCCCTTGATTAATCTTTGTGTCGGTGAGACCCTTTATTTCTATTTAATTTCTTGAGTGCTACATATAAATGAATTTTTATGCTTTTAGTCTACCTGTACATGAAGCATGACCTGTTGTTTTTTTCTACAGGAACTGCCATGATTAATTTAGCACTTGGATTCAGACTTCAAAACAAGCATCAGTGTCTTGCACAAGGCTTGGCTTTCCTCTACAACAATTTACGGCTTTGTGAAAACAGTCAGGTTCAATTTGGTTATCACTTTGTGCTTTTGTTTTGTTTCTAGTTTATATGCATGCTTTTGGTAAAAACACACTCTTGCCTTTAGGAATAATAACCCACACACACACACTCATACAATAGCATGTTATAACTGTGTTGTTAAAAACTTCATGCAGGAAGCATTATATAATATAGCCCGAGCATATCATCATGTTGGCCTCGTAACTCTTGCAACATCATATTATGAAAAGGTGCTCGCAATTCGGGTGAAAGATTACCCCATTCCAAAGCTTCCTTGTGAGAATCCAGACATTGTTGGAAATCAAAAACTAGGATATAAACCAAGGTATTGTGACCTCCGCAGAGAAGCAGCTTACAATCTGCATCTGATTTACAAAAAAAGTGGAGCACTAGAGCTTGCTAGGCAAGTCTTGAAAGATCATTGCACCATTTGAGCAGACATCCTATATACTAACTATTAGCAAAGCTCAAGCACAAGCATGAAAAACTGGATCATCTTATTTGTAGTTTCACTCAAATGTAAAGATAAATTGGCTTAAAATTTATCATGTTCTATTATTGACCTATTTATGGGAACATAGTTGTACAACTTCACAATTCAACAGTTAGCATTTATGAAGGATCAAGTTGAGGATCAAGTTGATAAGGTGGCTATGTTACCAAGTTTACATTGAAAAATAAAAACAATACTATCATTGGATTAAGTTATTTTTTTCAATGGTCTTTGCTAATCCTACTATCTTTGCTTGTAATGGGTGTTGACTATTGAGATTTATAGTCCCCCATATCCTTATGTGGAGACTAACTCGTGGGCATGAACATGCAAAAACACAAATAGTATCATCTTTGTATCTATACTTTCTTGTTCTTATGGGCCTGTTGGCATCAACTAGGTGATAGAACCTTGTCATTTACCAATTAGTAGATGAAAAATGTGATTGTTAATGGGTTCCTTCCAATTCTAAATTGTTTCATGCTATACACATTCTTGAAAAACTTGATACTTTAACTAATGTCAATGACACTTTCATTTTGCCATTTTCCAAATCAATTCTTTTTTCTTCTTAAGAAGCAAATCAAATTATAAAAATGAGATAGCATGACTGGTAAAGAAAATATTTAAATCAATCTTAAGATTTTCTTTTTTTTATAAAAGTTTATGTTTTTTGGTGTTCGATTTTTAAGAGGATGTTTGGATTTAGTTGTTTTCATCACTCATCACTGAGTTTTCATCACCCATAACTCAACTGGTGGGTCCCATGGCATAAACACTTGTTTGGATTTGATTTGAGTTTTTGTTTTTATCACTTAATTCTCACTAAATTGAGTGATGTGTAATAGAAAATGGAAACAAGTTTTTGGTGTTTTTGAGTTATGCAAACAAAGTGGTGGTGGCATTTTCGTAAATATATTCATATTGGGCCTCGTTGTCAGTGTCCTATCTTTTCCTTGCCAGCGCCAATGACTACCAGCGGCTCTCTCCTCTACCAGACCATCTCTTCTCTTTCTTTTTCTTTTTTTTCTTTTTTTTTTTCTTTTTCCTCTTCTCTTCCCAAGTCACTCTCTTCTCTCCATATCCATCTGCCATTAACACAACCCATTACACTCATACTTTCAGTCTGCCACTCCAGCTGAAGCTCAAGTCTTCCTTCTGCTCCATCTCTGTCTTCGTCTCGGCAGTAGGTCTCATGGTTTCGGGTTGTGGGTTGTCATCTCGGCGGCATAGATGTGGTTTCAGGTTGGGTATCTATGGGTTTGTGTTTGTATGTTTAAGAGAGTTTGTATCTGTTGTTTATGGGTTATGGGTAAGAGGGAAAAATCTGAAATTTGGAGCGGGAAAGAGAGAAACATGGGCTATGTGAGAGAGAGAGAGAGATTTGGAGTGGGGAACAGAGCAAATATGGGCTGTGGGTAAGGCAAAATAATATGAGATTTGGAGTGTTTGTCCACTTGCTTTCCATGGCTTTATATAGCTACCTCATGATTTTAGCTGGTCAATTAATTCCAAGCAAAAATATGCTATTCATGTGTAACCTTTCATGACCATTTTCCTGAGAAAGTTGTAGTGAAGAACTTGCTGTTTGGTTTTGGGGTAAATGGAGTAAAGAAGGGTGGGTAGGGGTTCTGTGCGTTGGTAGTATATGTCAGATATGGGTCCCAATTTTTTGAATTTTTGGAGTTGAAAGCAAAACCTGGTTTAGGTGCCAAACCGACTTTGGAGATATTTGGGGATTTTGAATGATAAAAAATGAGTTATAAAGTGATGAGTGATAAGTAATGATATTTGAATGAGGAGTGATGAGTGATTATTTTTAGCTCGTAATTATTTCGTGTTTTGGTGAAATTTAATTTCTTGTTAATGAAAAACAGTGAATGATGATTAAACTGTATACAGGTTCGGGCTTGGTAGGTATTTCTTGCTCTTTCTTGGTTTAGATTAGCCTTTGTTTTGGTTCTTCTGAGTTGGAATAGTATTGTATAAGCGTGACAATGTTGTCTATCTTATTTATAAATTTATGTTGTTGTCACGCCTATATAACCCTAAACCCTAAAAATGTGTGCATTGAATGTATACAATTGTGTATTCTTTAAAAATTGTGTACATTGAATATAATAATTGAAAATTTACGTACATTGAATATAATAATTGAAAATTTACGTACATTGAACAATTATGTACGTTGAACAATTAATTTTATGTATTAAAAATGTCTAGGTTAAGAATAGATGAGTGTGTACATTCTTTAAAAAACGTTCACAAAAAATGTATGTTGAAAAGAGTGTATGTTGAATGTACATAATAGTGTACAATCTTTGAAAGTTGTGTTCGTTGAAAGTATATAATTGTGAACATTCTTTGAAAATTATGTTTGTTGTAAACACACAATTGTATGGGTAATGACAATTTGGTTAACTGGGTAATTATATGCACAATCATGTACATTTTTTTGAATAATGTGTACATTGAATTTTTGGTAGCAATTGGGTGGGCTAGGATGGGTCGATGTATTTCAAAAAAAAAAATATGTATATTGAATACACAATTGTGTACATTTTTTAAAATTGTATGCATTGAAAATACACCGACCCATCCAAACTCACCCAATACCACCACAAAGTCAATGTAAACATTTTTTTTAATGTACAATTTATGCACATAATTGGGTACTAAACACCCATTTAGCCATAAATTATCTATTTAACCAAATTGTCATTACTCATACCCAATTCAACCCACCCAATTACCAAATAATCTAAAAAAACATGTAATAATACATAAAATACTATTTTGTAAATTTTACCAAAAGTAGCAAATTTTTTATTTAGTCTGTTAGACACATTAGCAATTTCAGTCTATCCCACACTTAATAGTTAATAGGAAGGACCAAATGGACCAAATTGACATAGCACAAAAAGTTAAGGACCAAATTGACACAAGTTAAGGACCAATTATGTAATTTACTCTAAAATAAAATATTCCAAATTGTGTGAATCCTCTCTCTCTCTCTCTCTCTCTCTCTCTCTCTCTCTCTCAAGTCCCTTCATCGCCACCACCCATCACACTGCAATCATGGCCCCATTGCCAATCCTTGGCTGCCAATCGTCAATATGCTCTCTCTCTCTTTCTTCACTCCCCTCTGTCTTCCTCTCTCTCTGTCCACCCACTTTCCCTCCCCACCATTCTTTATTTCTCTCTCACTTTTCCGCATTTGTCGCCTCTCTCTCTATTTTTTTCTCTCTTTCAAGCCAATGACAATTCACGATTCACTAAATCTCTAAATTCTCATCTACCTTGCACTCTGGTCAAGTGTCTTGCACTCTCTGGCTCTTGTTGCTGAACTTCAAAATCTTGTTTTAGCTAATCAAACCCTAATTAAGTTTAGTCAATCACATAAAAATAGATGAAAATCAACATAAAAATTGGGTCTAACTAGTAAAATCATTGCATTCTTCATTTTAAGGCCAAAACTTCTATTGAAATTTAGAATCGGACAAAATACAATATCAACACTAAGTGCAAGTGTGCAACTCCTTTTTCCATGTTATTTTATCTCATGCAAAAGGACACAGAAGGATAACAAGAACACAAAGGGTTAGATATTTTTAAAATGAGAAAACAATGTCATTTTACAATTTTATTATCTTTGAAGGAAAACCTTTTGTTTTGGCAAATCAAGAAAAAACATTTTTGTGACCTCAAAGGCCTTTGTGCAATTTTTTTTTTTTTTTATAAATATTTTAGGGTTGATGAACTTCAAAATCTTGTTTTAGCTAATCAAACCCTAATTAAGTTTAGTCAATCACATAAAAATAGATGAAAATCAACATAAAAATTGGGTCTAACTAGTAAAATCATTGCATTCTTCATTTTAAGGCCAAAACTTCTATTGAAATTTAGAATCGGACAAAATACAATATCAACACTAAGTGCAAGTGTGCAACTCCTTTTTCCATGTTATTTTATCTCATGCAAAAGGACACAGAAGGATAACAAGAACACAAAGGGTTAGATATTTTTAAAATGAGAAAACAATGTCATTTTACAATTTTATTATCTTTGAAGGAAAACCTTTTGTTTTGGCAAATCAAGAAAAAACATTTTTGTGACCTCAAAGGCCTTTGTGCAATTTTTTTTTTTTTTTTTTTTTTAAAATATTTTAGGGTTGTAGGGGCCTTTTTTGTTGTGCATTGGGCTGGGCTGTCTCCTACGGCAATAGGCCCAAGTATTCTGAGTAAGGAGAGTTGAGACCAGTCCAACTGCAACTCAATTTAGGTCGACTTGTGCACAAACTATGTCTCGTCTGCCAGGAGTGTGCTTATGGCAGACAGAACTGTTTCAAATGAGTTATGGCAGACGGATATAATAACAACAAAATAGAACATTCTGGCTCTTTAATAGAAAATGACCAAATAATCCCTATTAATGAATTATAATCACAATAACAACAATAACTTTTACAGAGAAAAGCAAAAGAACAAGTGGTAATATATGGGTTAATAAGAAAAGAAAGAAATTAAGTTAAGTCTGATCCGCAGGAGTAAAACCAAAAAGGGAAGAACGCCTCCTCTCAACGCAACTAATCTCCCAGGGAAAATCCTGCCATGGAAATTAATTGCTTTGAGGGAAGCGGATCTAAATGGTTGGTGCCCAAAGGAAAATCCTTTTATTTCTTCAATAGAGAGCTAGATTTAGAGAGGGAGAAAGGGAATCAACTTATCGATGCATGCCTGCCGGTCTCACTCTCTATTCTATTCCTTTATTTCTTAATTTTTTACTCTGATCTTTTCTTTCTTTCTTTCCTGTCGTTTTTTTCTACTTCCTGGTTTTTTTTCTTAGAGATTCTTATTACTCAGGTTATGATTTTTTTTTTCTCTTTAGTACACGGCAAGGATCCCCTTTTATAGTACCTATCGTGACCGAATTTTACTATTTTAGCCCTTAACCACCTTTGTCTGGTCTGGATGTACTGGCCGACCACCACTGGACCTTTTGCGTGCCACTCCCCCTCACCAGATAAAGAAGGGTATTTTGTTTGTTTGTCTGCCGTGGCACCCTTTCCTGCTACGGTCTGGGTTCTCTCTCACTCTCTGCTCTCATAGCATGTACCTAGTGGTTCTAGCTCAATTTGCCTCTTTTGGATGGTATGTCATCTCAGCAGAACACTTCCCCCAATAGAGCCTCAGTAGAAACCTCAAAAATAGGTTTCTCCCTTCTACCCACCACCAAACCATGCTCTTTTACCTCTGACCCATGACCTCACCATGTCCTGTATTGGTTAGATACAGGCTGGTGATGCCTGGGCCTTGCGCATGCCTTCCTTCCACATGTGTCCAAAATCTGTCTGCTACTTCATCCGCCATGATCTGGAGGCTTTTCTGCATAGTCTGCCGCATGTTTTGACCCTTTTATGTGAGATGCTTTTTGATTTCCCACTCCCCTGAGGGGGCTGGGTTTTATTTGATACTAGGCTTTACATTTCTTTTAGCCCATTTCTTGATTGCCCTTATTTCCCGCTATATCACTCTGTCATTCATGTTGTAATGACTCAATCCTGCTAGGCCTCTTTAGGCTTGCCGTTTATTCTTTCCCCAATGGCTTAGCATGGCCATGGGTTTTCTTACTTATGGGCTCCTGTGTCCTTTTGGTTTTCCCTTGGAAATCCTCGGTCCATTTGCTTGTCTTGAGCTTCCTCAGCCCTTTTCCTAAGTTTGTGTTCCCATGAGTTTTTACTAACTTCATTGGGCTTCCCTGACCCAATTACCTCATACTCATCTTTGGGGTTTGTGGGCTTGCCATCAATCCCTTACTCTCTTTGCTTGCATTGCTTTAAGCCTACTGCGGCCCATTCTTACTTTTCTACATCATATATTGCCCATGGGTTTGCTATTTGCTATTTCTCTCTTTTCAAGCTCCTTTGAGCCCATTTGCTTCCTCAAAACCCATTTATTTATTTTATGGACCTGTGATCCATTATTCTTACCGCTTGAACTTTAATGGTTCATTTTTTCTATCTTTTTGCCAACTTCTTTTAGGTCTATGTTGCTAGGCTCTTTTCCCTCTCTATGACTTCTGAAAAATGGCCCTCAACAAGGGTCAAAAAATAATTTGAGAAAATTTGAGGATCTAAATGTGAATTTTAACATTTTTAGGGTCAAAAGATAATTTTTAAACTTTTGATGTTGAAAGACAATATAGGAAATGTTTTGGGGTTGATAGGTAATTTGTAGAAAAGATTTGTGTTGTTGCTGGCAACTCTTAAAAGTGAATACATGGCGTGTAAGAAATTTATTTTGGAAGGAAAAATTGAAACTCACACCTAAACATGTGGTTGCATGGCATTAGCCTAAAGGTAAATGACTTGATAAATTTAATGAGACTTACCTCATTGCATAGCATAGCATACCAAGTGCAATTATTTTTCCCAAGTACTTTACCTCATGTAAAAGACAAAGAAATAACAAGGAATACAAATGAGTAAGTTCCTATAGAATGTGAAAACATTGTCATTTTGACAATTTAATTATTTTTGTGACCTCAAGGGCCCTTGTGCAATTTTTGAATTTATAAAGGTCACTTTGTAATTTCATGAAAGTTGTGGGTCAAATTATAATTTTTGGAAATTTTAGGGGCCAACTTGTCATTTATAAAATTGTAGGGCTCAAAAAGTGATTTCAAGAAAATTGTGGAGTCAAATTATAATTTTGTAAAAGTTTTGGGTCAATGTTTAATTTTATAAATTTATGTGCTGATGGGTCCACAAGTTGAGCTTAGATGAATTTAGTTTGATTTTCAGGTTGGGCTTATTTTATATTTGGGCTTGATTGAGGCATGGATTTGGGCCTAAATGCAAGAGGTTTAAGCTTAAAGGTTGGAAATGGTTTTAATTTTGGGCTCAAATATTGGAAATGCAAACTCATGCATTGACCCTACCTTTCCCGAAATCTCCCATAAAAAAAAATAAAAAAATAAAAAAATTGGGCTTTTTTTTTTTTAATTTTAATTTACCTAAAACATAGGAGTTTTATTTAGACTCCACATCTTAGAGCCCATGGCTTAGATAGAGTCCAAGACTTATCTATACTATTATTTAAAGGGTTTTTAAGTTATGAACTCTAATGTTGCTAATAATTAGGATATTGTCTCTAATTAATTTGTATCTATACTATTATTTAAGGGACTTTTAAACTTTTATATAGTGTTTTGAAAATAAGACTTAAGTATAATTTTGAAAATTTTGCAGTCAATGCAAAATTTTATTAATTACATACGCCCACCTAATTTAGTTAGCTTCTCTACTAAGCACCATGAAACACACGATTTTATCCACTCCCCTCCTTACTTAACTCTCTCCACTCTACCATTTCACTTGCATCTCTTTATAAAGTGAGCTTAAAAATCAAACTTTGTTTTACGCTAAACTATCAAAACATGATTTCAATGTAAAATACAAATTTTCAACATTTTGTACTAAACATATATTTTCAAAACACAACTTTAGAGTGATTGTAGTTACACTAAAATTCTAAAAAATGTAAAATACAAATTTTCAAAATTTTGTACTAAACATATATTTTCAAAACACAACTTTAAAGTGATTATATTTACACTAAAATTATGTTTTCAGAATACAATTTTAGCATAAAATGTGATATTATTGAAATCGATTTCCAAGTGTACATAATGTCTTGTTATCTCCTACCAGATTGCCAAAATCTTAAGTTAAATCGTACTTTCAAAAATCAATCCATAATTTCATGTTTTGAAAACACAAGGCAATTCTCACCCCAAAAAAAAAAAACCACACCATTGTTTTTAATAAATATCACTTCGAAAAAAAAATTACTTCTTATATGCTATTTAAAAAATTAATTTTATGTAAAAGAGGCAAAACAATAAATTCACACATTATTATATTAAATCCTCTCATTTTTCTTCTCAATTAAACAAAGAAATAATAATTTTTCATTCTTCCACTTTTCCATACCCAATAATAAACATATAAGTTGAAAAACTAAAATCTTTTTCCATCCTCCCATCTAAGCGAACATTTTAATAATAAATGAAAATTGCCTGATAAGAACTTTTCATTGTGTTATGGATACAAAGATATACATGTCATAATACTCTCTTTTTTGCTGAGAAACATTTTGATTTCTGTTAGGACATATGTGAATCATGTTATGAACATATGTCATTGAGAATTGACTAATCCTTTGACAAAATGCACTGTACTTGTAATTGGGTAGATCTAGGATGACTTTAGTACTTCAAGAAACATGTTATTCAAGCCAAGTATTAAAACCATGGAGATTAGATTAGATTAAGAAACAAGTAAAGAAAAGTTGTTCATTAAAGTTAGACAAATTCTTGACAATTGCTCAACAAATTGTATCTATTAAGGTTTAATGAATCTCGACAAATAACTTGACAGATATATCTATCGAGGTCTCGATAGATAGCTTGACAGTTGTGTCTATCGAGAATTACAAAATCAGAATTTTCAGATCTGATTTTCGGCTCATGCTAACATGTCTGTTAGGGTTTTTTTTTTTTTTTCCTCACAACTCTAAACATATATAAAACTTATTTTAAAGGCTGTCACATAAGAGAATACAAGGAGAACACATGCAAAAAGTGATCGAGTGCCTTATTCTCTCTAAAAGCTATTACGTCTTTGCGCCTTAGGATTTTGTAATCAAGTGCTTCTTGATCTTTATTGTTGATGAAGTGAAGAACTTTACAACCAATAATCTTCTTCAAGTTGGTGAGTTAGTCACGTATTGGGAGCTGTGCATCTTTGGTTAGTCACGTACTGTGATTCGTGCAAAAAGGGTAGCGTTCATATATTAAAGAGTTTAGAGGTTCTAAAGCGGTAGAAGATTTCTGCTGTAAGTTCATCTATGGAGATTGTAGAGTCTAAGGACAAATGTTTTGTACTAGATCTGAAACTTCTCTTTATTATAGTGGATTACTTTTTGGAAAGATTTCTTCTCAGGTTTTTACTGTGAAATTAGTTTATTTCATTGGTTTTCCTAAATCATCATATCTTATCTTATTTAATTTTTCATTGTGCATAATATTGACATGATATTGATGTTTGTTTGTTTTAACAAAGTTTTTTTTATAATAAATCTAATTAACAACTTGAATTTAAAACTTGTTAATTCTATTAACCTGGATCTAAATTTCCTAACATTTTCATTAGATTTCCACCTCAAAGACTCCCTAGATTCCCCACAACCCCCCCCCAAAAAAAAATCTACATACATCCTATCCAACGAAGAAAAGGAGGAGCTATGGCTATTCAGCTATAGTAATGGGGCAGGCTCCAGCTGCTGTCTTGGCTAAAGCAATGACACCAACAGTAATAGAGTGAGAAAAACTGAAGGAAAATTGTCCTAGCTTGCTCCTTTTCTTTATTTAGGTATACACAGTCCTGTCAATCACTTTCACTATGCGAAAAGTATACCTGAGCATCAAATTGTTGCTTACAGGAGTTTGTCTCAGGTAACTCAGAAGCAGTTCCTCCGTTCATGGGTGCAAATGCTGCAAAAAAAAAAGAACATAAAAAGATCACAAACATCACACCAAAAGCATCACAATTTCTAAAGATTAATTCAAAAGGCAAATGAGCAAAGGCCAATTCATCTCGGATGCTTTTAATAGTCACATTTTAACAAATTCACTCCTTTTCATTTTATAAATGATTTGAATCCATATTGTCTTTAATGGCAGCTATTATGTGCCTATATCCTGAAAGTTAGGAGTGTATTAAATCAATATCAAGATTTCATGATGTATTTAGTAATTCACTAGCTTTTTTCAGTGGCAGTGATCCCAATTTCTCTAATTACTCCAATATAAGCACAGGTGTAGCCCCCAATTGCAACAGACAGCAGAACAAAATGATTCCCTTTCTAGTCTACTAACATTCAAATCTGATATATAAGATTGTGGGGCTAGTGCATTAAGCATAATGTAGTTACTATGTGAAGGTGTGCAATGAGGCTAAGAGCCTTGTAGCTCAATTCACATTTCCTGGTATTTCCAACGAAGATGTCTAGGATTCAAATTGCCCCTCCTCTATTTCAACTATGAAGAGAAAACAAAAAGTGTGCAGTGAAGAAAATTTTCTTTGCTACAGTTACCCAAGAGAAGTTGACCAATATGAAGGATTTTCCAACCGTACTACCCTAATATGCAACTTTCCAAAGATATGTAATTATAGAGGCAAAACCTCCCAAGTGTAGCCAATTAATCACTTTCAAATAAACTGTGAAACATAGGTTGATAAAACTTGATGGTCAACTGCTCTTGCAGTAAAATTACAACTAACAAAGATTTATAGGAGAAACAAGCATTAAGCCATTCAACTTTGCATGGTTATTCTAGGAAGAAATAACGTTACCTCAGCCACACAAGATTTCAATAGAGTCTCAAAAAAAAAACAGGCACAAGGGTGGGGTTTTCTACCTGATAAATTGCTCTTTTCCTCTTCCCCTTTCCTCATTAGTGATTGTACCAAATTTTGATGCTAGAAAACATATGCATGGAATTCCAGGAATCCATCTAATTATCTCATCTATGTTTTACTAGGAGGCTTACACAATGGACTTTGACATAACTCGTTGCTAATTTTGGGGAAAAAATTCACCAAACTAATTTAAAACTATTTGGTAAAATGTGGCAAGTTCTTACCTCTTCCAAAACAGTCAAGTGGCCAAACTTATATTAACCTCAGTTACATGAAAATATATTTTGCAAGACCACCCATAAAGTGATGAATGAGATTTGAGCTTTAGAAAATTTAGCCTGCTGATGACAAGCTAAAAAGCTGATTAACAAACCTAGCTCAAGGTGCTACCGGGAGCATTACTTTGCCTTCAGCAGTTAACCGTCACCCAGGTCCAAGAAATCAGTAAGACCAAAACACACAAAAAATTGCAAGCAAGAAAAATAAAGCTCAAACACATTGAGCCTACCTTTATTTCTCATTCTTTTCTCCCTGTCAAGTTCAAACTTATCCCGAATTTGGCTGACCCTTTCTCAATTATCACCTTGCTTGTTTCTCCCAAAACGCTGGTCCTGTATTAAAATCCAGTCAATTTCTGTGGTAGTGGTACATGTAACTATACTTAAATATTAAGCGAAAAAATGTTCAAACTAAATCAAACCATGTTTCTAGATCAAACACATACATGGCTCTTGTAGTATAAATTACAAAACCAGAAGTGCACCCTTCTTGCTTAAATAAAATTTGAAAGTTATAATAGAGACTATTAAGCCAAAAAAAAAAAAGTCATACTAGAGACTGGGATTTTTCTTTTTCTTTTTTCCTATTTTGAACTATTTCTCCTAGTAGAACCAGAGAGCAAAATGAAGGAGAGACTCATTTACATAAGCATAGGGTAGAAAATATTACTTTCAAGTGGCAAATGAGCCTTTTCGCAGCAATTTTGCCAAATGAAATCATGACTAACTATCATTTTTTTTTTTTTTTTTTTTTTTTGTATGAATTAAGAGCTATTTGATCTATCTTCTCATACAGGGGTGTTTCAAGCCAATAGCAAACCACTAGCAAAAATAAATAAATGCATGCTTCTCAATTGTTTTTTGATAAGTAAAAAAAATTTATTGAAAAGAGACTACGTCATGCAAAGAAAGGCAAGAAGTAGCCTAAAGAATTACAAAACAAATACAAAAGATTATGTACAAAAAGATAGAGACTCAATAGCACTAGAATGGAATCTCTATTTGTGAGTCTCCAACAAAATAAGCTAGAAGCTGGTACCTTCTACTCTCCATATCCTCAAATGTTCACCTATTTCAATCTTGCCAAATAATCCACATCAAACATAATGGAACCAAATTCCAAATATCCAACACAATGTTTTCTCATCCAATTCCACCAACCAAACAAAAGATCTTTCACACCTAAGGTTATCACAATAATAAAAATAAAAAATAAAATTCCCCTATGTAGCCATCTAAAAAAAAAAAAAAAAAAAAACACTATCCATGGGGCCTTCACACTCCAAATACCTAGTTAGGCAAGATGTTGGTAAATGAATGGGAGATTAGTAGATGAACGATTGATTGTGTACATTAAAACTAATGTAGTTGATAGCATTAATAATGAAGATATCATACAATGATTTCAAAATATGAAAACACATAGAAGGAAAATTTTATATTTTATATATTTGCATTTCTTTTTTAGTGATGTCAACATATTCAATTTTTTTATTAATTTTTTTTAATTTAAATCTCTTAATGACCATACTGAAGAAAATTCCTAGAGTCGCCACTGACATGTTATATAAATAAAACATGGATTAACCTAAATTTGTGAAAACATTATTAAGGTTGTAAGTTCATCAATTTCAATATATTAATTATTGGGTAAACTATACATACAAATTTTTTAGGTGCAATACATTATATTTTCCAATTAAATACAAACATATAGTTGCATTAAATTTAATTATCCTCGAAAAAGATAAAATTGTTTGTATTTTATTTGTCAATGAAATCAGTGTTCAAATTTAATTAAAAACCCTAATGAACTAAATCTAAGGAATTGTATCTAAGTTGTGTCTTTAATTATCTATAGAAGACAAAAGCAAATTGAGTAACAAACACAATCAATATTTGTGGGCGCAAGCACCCGTGATCGAGTAGTTTCCTTATGGGAAGTACACTTTGGCTTGGAGTGGACTAGGTGGAGGGTGTAAATCGAGGTGCCACCTAAATTAGGTCTAGGAACCATATATATAGCGTCATTATGTAAAAGATTGATCTTACCAAAGTACATGTCCGAAGTTTAAGTATGGAGATGGAAAGGTGTTAGGCACCTAACCCCACCCGACTTGTAGGTTAGTCTCACTCATTGTGTTCCAAATCCTAATCCCATTAGAGGATCCTCTAATAGGTTATTCCACACACACACACACACACACACACACACACACTAACATGCATCTAACACATAACATGACACCTTTATCAATATTGCATTCATGGAATATACCCAAACATTCATCTAGCATAGCATTGGCATTCATATTTATCTAAGGGCAACAAGTATATCATAGGGCAATAGCATCAAAAGGCATTTTAACTAGGCATATTCAACATGTTCAAGCATAGCATCATGACACCAATCAAGCATATTCATCATGTTCATCAATCATATCATGCTCAACAATCAAATCAAATGCATGGTCATGTAATTATGCATGACTTACCTCACTAAATTACAACATCTATGCATCAATGCATGTTCATAGTGTTCATCCAATCATAAACCCTAATCATTCAATTCAAATAAATAAATAAATAAATAAAAACATGTAAAACATGCTATTCTACTAATCTAAGACATATTCATGTGAAGAATAACTTAAATAGAAGCTAAACACATGCATTTAAAAAGAATAAAAACCAAGAACAAACAACTCTAGGTTTCTAGGTTAACCATGTATGCACATGCCTAAGCATGCGTATGCAAGGTCATAGAGATGCGTATGCATGCACAAGTGTGAACACAATGGAATCGTGGAGTCGTCACCTAGTTTTTGCAATAGTCTAGGAACCATATATATAGCGTCCTTTTGAGGAAGGACCATTATTCTTACTTCCAGAGATATGTGTTTGGAGTTTAGGTATGTTTTTAGGAAGGTGTTAGGCACCCAAGACCACCCAACCCTAAGGTTGGCTTCCTATCATTTTGTCTTACATCTTAACCTCAATAAAATCACGTTCAATACTTGTATTCTAAACTCTCACACACACACTAGCATACATCTAAGCATACAACATGACATCGTTCATCCCAAAACACATACATATCCATCCATAAAGCATAAGGAACCCAACCACACATATGCAACCATAGCATTCATCTAATCATGGCATCTAGGCATTCATCACATTACAAACCCTAATCATACATCTAAGCATGCTCCATCACAATCTCCATCATATCATACCAAGACAGCAACAAAACAAGGTAGCAAAGTAGGCATGGCCAGCAAACATAGATCATTACATGTATTCCAAACTCTTAGACATGAAATCACACATCAAACAAGCATATTCATCTTTATCGTCAAAGCAAGACCATATCACGAATGCATGGGCATTTCTAATGCATGACTTACCTTTTACTTACCTTACAGCAACTCTGTACCTATGGCATTACACATGAGCACTTGAATGCATGATCATGGCATTGAAACAAAGCGAACACAAGATGGGCCCTAATTCTAACATGTGATAACAAACAAGAAAACAAATGTGTGAAATAGAGACTTTGGAAGCATAAAAACATGGAAAAGAAGCTAAACAAAACAAACATGTGAAAGAAAAAGCAAAAGAAAAAAAAAAATTAAGGTTTCTAGGCAGCGGTTTGCGCATTCAAAAACAAGCCTGCGTGCACAGGCAAGATTATGCATACGCAAGTTGTTGCCCAAAAACCCTAAAGACACAACCAAGCCTAAAACACTAAATTTGACACCCTAACATGCATTTTAAGCATACAAAAACATAAACCTAATCTAGAAAAGCATATTAAAACATATTATAACAAGCAAATAAAGCAAACAGAAAGATTTAAAAGCAAAAAATGAAAAGTTTTGACTATAAGCCTCAATAAAAGCTTTCTAAGCTTTATTTTTTACCATTCCCTTAGTCAAATCTATTCACAAACCAATAAGAAAGTGATTAGCAATGTTAAACTAAAAGGATTAGGGCTAGAAAATGTCACCAAAAAAAAAATTTTTGACTTGAGGGTGTTTTGTGAAAAACTCCCTTTTGATTTACAATTTTCTAGTGGATCTTGTATTTTTCCCATGGGATTTTTGTGTGTTTTGAAAATATACTATGTAAGACTTTATATAGTGAGAAAAATGGGGTTTGGAACGGTTTCCAAATGATGTGGGATTTGTTCCAAACCTCAACTATTATTGCAAAAAACATGTCTTTTTTTTTTTTTTTTTTTTTTTTTTTTTTTTTTTTTTTTTGTTCTTTTGTATGAATTAAGAGCTATTTGATCTATCTTCTCATACAGGGGTGTTTCAAGCCAATAGCAAACCACTAGCAAAAATAAATAAATGCATGCTTCTCAATTGTTTTTTGATAAGTAAAAAAAATTTATTGAAAAGAGACTACGTCATGCAAAGAAAGGCAAGAAGTAGCCTAAAGAATTACAAAACAAATACAAAAGATTATGTACAAAAAGATAGAGACTCAATAGCACTAGAATGGAATCTCTATTTGTGAGTCTCCAACAAAATAAGCTAGAAGCTGGTACCTTCTACTCTCCATATCCTCAAATGTTCACCTATTTCAATCTTGCCAAATAATCCACATCAAACATAATGGAACCAAATTCCAAATATCCAACACAATGTTTTCTCATCCAATTCCACCAACCAAACAAAAGATCTTTCACACTCCGGTAAGACCCAGGAGATACCAAAGATCTAAATACAAAACACCACAATTGATAAGCTTCCTTGCAATGAATCAAAAGGTGATCCATCCCCTCCCACTACACTGGCACATGCAACACCAATCCACATAGTATAGCCTCTCCTCCTAAGGTTATCACAATAATAAAAAAAAATTAAAAAAAATTCCCCTATGTAGCCATCTAAAAAAAAAAAAACACTATCCATGGGGCCTTCACACTCCAAATACCTAGTTAGGCAAGATGTTGGTAAATGAATGGGAGATTAGTAAATGAACGATTGATTGTGTACATTAAAACTAATGTAGTTGATAGCATTAATAATGAAGATATCATACAATGATTTCAAAATATGAAAACACATAGAAGGAAAATTTTAAATTTTATATATTTGCATTTTTTTTTTTAGTGATGTCAACATATTCAATTTTTTTATTAATTTTTTTTAATTTAAATTTCTTAATGACCATACTGAAGAAAATTCCTAGAGTCGCCACTGACATGTTATATAAATAAAACATGGATTAACCTAAATTTGTGAAAACATTATTAAGGTTGTAAGTTCATCAATTTCAATATATTAATTATTGGGTAAACTATACATACAAATTTTTTAGGTGCAATACATTTTATTTTCCAATTAAATACAAACATATAGTTGCATTAAATTTAATTATCCTCAAAAAAGATAAAATTGTTTGTATTTTGTTTGTCAATGAAATCAGTGTTCAAATTTAATTAAAAACCCTAATGAACTAAATCTAAGGAATTGTATCTAAGTTGTGTCTTTAATTATCTATAGAAGATGAAAGCAAATTGAGTAACAAACACAATCAATATTTGTGGGCGCAAGCACCCGTGATCGAGTAGTTTCCTTATGGGAAGTACGCTTTGGCTTGGAGTGGACTAGGTGGAGGGTGTAAATGGAGGTGCCACCTAAATTAGGTCTGGGAACCATATATATAGCGTCATTATGTAAAAGATTGATCTTACGAAAGTACATGTCCGAAGTTTAAGTATGGAGATGGAAAGGTTAGTAGGTTAGTCTCACTCATTGTGTTCCAAATCCTAATCCCATTAGAGGATCCTCTAATAGGTTATTCCCCCCCCCCACCCCCCCCCACACACACACACACACACATACTAACATGCATCTAACACATAACATGACACCTTTATCAATATTGCATTTATGGAATATACCCAAACATTCATCTAGCATAGCATTGGCATTCATATTTATCTAAGGGCAACAAGTATATCATAGGGCAATAGCATCAAAAGGCATTTTAACTAGGCATATTCAACATGTTCAAGAATAGCATCATGACACCAATCAAGTATATTCATCATGTTCATCAATCATATCATGCTCAACAATCAAATCAAATGCATGGTCATGTAATTATGCATGACTTACCTCACTACATTACAACATCTATGCATCAATGCATGTTCATAGTGTTCATCCAATCATAAACCCTAATCATTCAATTCAAATAAATAAATAAATAAATAAAACATGTAAAACATGCTATTCTACTAATCTAAGACATATTCATGTGAAGAATAACTTAAATAGAAGCTAAACACATGCATTTAAAAAGAATAAAAACCAAGAACAAACAATTCTAGGTTTCTAGGTTAACCATGTATGCGCATGCGTAAGCATGCGTATGCAAGGTCATAGAGATGCGTATGCATGCACAAGTGTGAACACAATGGAATCGTGGAGTCGCCACCTAGTTTTTGCAATAGTCTAGGAACCATATATATAGCGTCCTTTTGAGGAAGGACCATTATTCTTACTTCCAAAGATATGTGTTTGGAGTTTAGGTATGTTTTTAGATAGGTGTTAGGCACCCAAGACCACCCAACCCTAAGGTTGGCTTCCTATCATTTTGTCTTACATCTTAACCTCAATAAAATCATGTTCAATACTTGTATTCTAAACTCTCACACACACACTAGCATACATCTAAGCATACAACATGACATCGTTCATCCCAAAACACATACATATCCATCCATAAAGCATAAGGAACCCAACCACACATATGTAACCGTAGCATTCATCTAATCATGGCATCAAGGCATTCATCACATTACAAACCCTAATCATACATCTAAGCATGCTCCATCATAATCTCCATCATATCATACCGAGACAGCAACAAAACAAGGTAGCAAAGTAGACATGGCCAGCAAACATAGATCATTACATGTATTCCAAACTCTTAGACATGAAATCACACATCAAACAAGCATATTCATCTTTATCGTCAAAGCAAGACCATATCACGAATGCGTGGGCATTTCTAATGCATGACTTACCTTTTACTTACCTTACAGCAACTCTGTACCTATGGCATTACACATGAGCACTTGAATGCATGATCATGGCATTGAAACAAAGCGAACACAAGATGGGCCCTAATTCTAACATGTGATAGCAAACAAGAAAACAAATGTGTGAAATAGAGACTTTGGAAGCATATAAACATGGAAAAGAAGCTAAACAAAACAAACATGTGAAAGAAAAAGCAAAAGAAAAAAAAAATTAAGGTTTCTAGGCAGCGGTTTGCGCATTCAAAAACAAGCCTACGTGCACAGGCAAGATTATGCATACGCAAGTTGTTGCCCAAAAACCCTAAAGACACAACCAAGCCTAAAACACTAAATTTGACACCCTAACATGCATTTTAAGCATACAAAAACATAAACCTAATCTAGAAAAGCATATTAAAACATATTATAACAAGCAAATAAAGCAAACAGAAAGATTTAAAAGCAGAAAATGAAAATTTTTGACTATAAACCTCAATAAAAGCTTTCTAAGCTTTATTTTTTACCATTCCCTTAGTCAAATCTATTCACAAACCAATAAGAAAGTGATTAGCAATGTTAAACTAAAAGGATTAGGGCTAGAAAAGGTCACAATAAAAAATAAAAAAAAATTGACTTGAGAGTGTTTTGTGAAAAACTTCCTTTTGATTTACAATTTTCTAGTGAATCTTGTATTTTTCCCATGGGATTTTTGCGTGTTTTGAAAATGTACCATGTAAGACTTTATATAGTGAGAAAAATGGGGTTTGGAACGGCTTCCAAATGATGTGGGATTTGTTCCAAACCTCAACTATTATTGCAAAAAACTTGTCTTTTTTTTTTATTTTTTTTTTTTTTTTTTTTTTTTTTTTTTTTTTTTTTTTTTTGTCTCTAAAACCTTAGCTGCATATGCAAGAGTATGCCTATGTACGCATGCTTTGGCCCGCGTACGCAGGCTGTTGCCCACGTACGTGGGTCGAGGGCCTCTTTGGTCATTTACTTCCAAAAAATAGATTTTTGCTCATTTAAAAGATTATATTTTCCATTTTAACACTTCTCAAGTCAATTTGATATCTGATTGGGCTCTAAATTGGCCTTGGGCTTTAGAGTTTGGGTATCATTGGGGAACGGGGGCCCGAGTCATAAAGGATACAAAATGTGGTGTCTACAATGAGCCTACGTATGCATCCCTGCCCAGAAAACACAGCAATCAACACCAATAAAAAAATACTTCTAATCAACCTAACATGTGTTCTAATTATCAAAATAGTAAACATAAACTACATAGAAGATTAACAAAGCAAGAAAACAGAAATAAAAACAAAGGAAAAGAGTGGAAAAGATAAGAACAAGTACCTTGCACAAAAGCTTCTAGCCAAGAAACTTTAGATTTAGGATGCTTTTCAAAATAAAAAGCTTCTCTTGAATCAATTTTTTGGAGTTGATTTTGTGTGTTTTTGGGAAATTGGCCATGGGCCTTTTTATAGTGTTCAAAGAGAAGGGGCAAGCTCTTTCCAAGAGATGTGGGATTAGTTCTACCACATTTTCCATTAAAAATTGTCTTACATAACTTTTAGAATCTCTATATGTATACGCATGCTCCTGGTTGCGTACGCATAGGTTAAGGATGCGTATGCATGCTCAAGGCTGCGTACGCACCCTTAGGATTTCTGTAAGGTTTTTCTTTCGTCCAAAAACGTCCAACTAAAAAGTTTCTTTGGCCAGGCCCTAGACTAGTCCTAGACCTACCTAGTGTCATCATCATTGGGGAACGGGAGCTCGAGTTATTAGGGGTACAAAATGAGGTATCTACAATATTATTAAGAATAATTGTGCAATTTTCAAGAGTTTGGTAATTCAATTGATAATTTTTAATATTTTTAATAGAGACATTTATCAACTAGTGTCTTTTAATATTTTTTATAAAGATATTCAAGGTACAAATCTCCTCACCCCATTGCTTTTTTTTTTTTTTTTAATTATTTGTTTATTTATTTAAAACCACTCCATTGTTGTAACTATATTGAATTAAAAAAATAAAAAGAATATTGTGTAGTCAAGTTATTTGAAATAGACGTCCAAAAACGTCCAACTAAAAAGTTTCTTTGGCCAGGCCCTAGACTAGTCCTAGACCTACCTAGTGTCATCATCATTGGGGAACAGGAGCTCGAGTTATTAGGGGTACAAAATGAGGTATCTACAATATTATTAAGAATAAGTGTGCAATTTTCAAGAGTTTGGTAATTCAATTGATAACTTTTAATATTTTTAATAGAGACATTTATCAACTAGTGCCTTTTAATATTTTTTATAAAGATATTCAAGGTACAAATCTCCTCACCCCATTTTTTTTTTTAAATTATTTGTTTATTTATTTAAAACCACTCCATTGTTGTAACTATATTGAATTAAAAAAATAAAAAGAATATTGTGTAGTCAAGTTATTTGAAATAGTTATATACTTGTATTTTTTTTTTTTTTTGGTTCGCTTACAAGTGGAGCAGGGAAAATTAGAACCAAATTGTCCTCAATGGGAGAACTACGGAGTGCGCCATAGAGGAACAAGTTTTTCGGTTAATTGTGAATTCATTCAAAAAACCCATGTTCTTATTCTTAATTATATTGGTTTTAACATTTAACATTTCCTCACTTTTCAATGACATATAATATAATTGAAACTAATCCTCAATATTATACCACATCATGAGTATTATACATGAAAAAATATAAATCATTTTTTTTTATAAAAAAAAAATTCAAAATAAACTTATACATATATTGTGTTAGAAGTCAACTAGTTTTTATATATATATATATATATATATTGAGAGAGAGAGAGAGTCTCAACTGGTTAAGTCTCTGATGGTTGTATGAGAGATATGGGGTTCAATTCCCGCCTACACTAAAAACTGATTGGTGTCTTGGTTTTATGATAAATAGCTTTCATCAGAAGCGGACGTCATAAATTGAAACTCTCTCAAAAAAAAAGTAATTTAATAATTTTTAATATTATTGATTTGTAAATAAATTTAGTGGCTTTATAGTGAAATCAGAATGTTCCGAGTGTATAAATCACGCCTAAAAAGAAGGGTGTGAAAGTGAAACCCATTTCTGTCTTTGTAAATAAAAAGTAAACATAGACTAAATTTTTCTTTATTTAGGGTTCTAAAGTCAAAGAAAGATTTCTTGGGCAACCGGCCAAGCAAGAAAAGGCCACACCAGATCTAATTCCACCACGTCCAATGTACCTTTTCTTAAACGATGCTATTGCCTTTTCCTTTCAAGATTCTTTATTATTACATTTACAAGATGACCCATCTTTAAACGGCGCATTACATTAGTGTTTAACATTATGACTGAATTGTCCTCGTTACATCTCATATTATAATAACTTTTTCTTTTCAGAAGAATCATATTAACTTAATTTTTTTGACTCAGTTAACCATTTTGTGCATGTTAATAGGAAGTATATGAGATAGCGATATTGCATGACTGGTAGTAGGTTAGGATATTATAAAGGAAAAAAAAAAAAATGAAGGAGATCAAAAATCTGGCTGCCACTCGGGCTCTAGAGTTGAGTTTTGAACATGGGCTAGAAAAGGCTGTTTTAGAAGGAGATTCTGAATTGACTATTAAAGCTTTGGCTTCAGAGGATGTTTCTCTGGCTTCCTTGCTCCTTTGATTCAAGATGCAAAATTTTTTTGCAAAACATTTTTCTCAATTACTTTACTCTCATACTAGGAGAGAAGGTAACAAAGTTACTCATAATTTGGCTAGATTTTCTAAAAATGTAACATATTTAATTGTGTAAATAGAGGATGTTCCTTCATAGTTTCATTTTATACTTCAAGTTGATATAATTGGCTTACATTAATAATATTAGCTTGTAACCCCATACATATGTATAGATACACTTAAATATATACAATAAGATCTATAATATAATTCATATATATATAATTTAAATACTATTGATAGTCATTTTTATATTTTGTTCACTCTTTAAAAATATTTGTAAGGATATTATTAGGTATAAAAGGTAAATTGTCTATGTTTAAAAAAAAAAAAAATTATTGTGAAGCACTTTTTTTTTTTTTAAACGATTAATTTATTCTAGATTATTTGATTTTTTTACTTAATAACTCACTTACATGAATATTTATGATGCGGTCCCATATTTGATTCTAAAATTAAGAATTAAAAATCTTTAAGAATAAATAGTTTAGGACACATAACGCAAAATTGGAACTCTAATTTGGAATTCTAATTTTAGTTTCTGTCAGCTTTACCTATTATTATATATATAGATTAGTTATATCTTTCTTCTAAAAAAAATGAACTGTCTATATAGATTAAACTTTATTATTGGTAATCTATACTATTATTTAAAGAGCTTCATCTGTTTGAATTCCTCATTTTTTTAGTTCAAAAATGCCCATACACTTCTATGTTTAAGTAGAGACAAAACTAAAGGATAATCCGATAAAAATGAAACTCTAACTCCCACTAAAACATTGCCTAAAAAATAGGACCACTCTCCTGTTATTTTTCAAATTGATTTATTCACTTATAAATTATCTATACTATTATTTAAGAAGCTTCATCTGTTTGAATTCCTCATTTTTTTAGTTCAAAAATGCCCATACACTTCTATGTTTAAGTAGAGACAAAACTAAAGGACAATCCGGTAAAAATGCAACTCTAACTCCCACTAAAACATTACCTAAAAAATAGGACTACTCTTCTGTTATTTTTCAAATTGATTTATTCACTTATAAATTAGATTTTTAAAAGAAAAATTATATATATATATATATATAACACAATTTTTGTTTTACAAGGCCTCATCACATGTGAAAAACGCTTGTGATGAGGCTAGTATGAATTATAGATGTTCCCCAAACACTCAAAATCACATTCGTAAATCCTCATAAAATTTCACGCTCAAATCGTATTCAACTGAAAAATGAATGAATCTTTTAGCCTTAAAATAAATAAATAAAAATCAGCAAGCATCTTTTGACCTTCAAATACAACTACACTGTGTATATTTTAATCAAACTATATTTTAGCCATAAAAGAACTACCATGCCATTTTTTATATGAAAAGATAGCCACTTTGGGTTGGTGTAGACACTGCATTTTGTACCCCTTACGATTCGGGCCCTCGTTCTTCAATGATGCTAAAATTCTGAAACCCAAAGTTGGTTTAAGGCCTAATCAGATGTTAAATTAACTTGAGAAATATTAAAATGAAAAATATAATTTTTAATTAGCAAATAAATCTATTTTTGGAAAAGTAAACCAAGGAAACCCTTGGCATGCGCCCACAAGAATCAACCTGCATGCACAGCCATGCTGCATATGTACGCAGACTTGATCCTGTACGCGCAAGAAGGGCTCCAGAAATATAAATAAAAAAAGTTTTCTGCATTAATGCTAAGGTTTGGAACAAATCCCACATTGTCTGGGAGTCGTTCCAAACCCCTATTTTCTTGATATAAATAGCCATACATAGTACCTTTTCAAAAACACAGAAATCCAATGGGAAAACACTAAAATTCACTAGAAATGGTGAATTAAAGAGGGAGTTTTTCACAAAATATTCTCAAGTAAATTATCTTTTAATTAGGGTCTTTTCTGGCCTTGATCTTCAAGTTTAAAATTACTAATCACTATTGTTTTTAATTGTGAATAGATTTGACTAAGGGGAATAGTCAAAAATTAAGCTTGAAGAGCTTTTTGTCTAAGGTATTAGTCTAAACTTTCTTTTTCTTTTCTTTTCTTTCTTCTTTTTGCACTTTAATCTTTATGTTTGTTTTAGTTTCTCTGTTATTCTATGCTTTACTATGTTTATATAACATTGGTTTATATAGTTTTATGTTTTAAAAGCATGTTAGAATGTTAGATTTAGTGTTTTGAGCTGTGTTGCTAGGGTTTCTAGGCTAAGTCCCACGTGCGCATAATCTTGGTTGCATGCATAAGCTAGATTATGCACACGCAGACTTGTTTATACGTGCGCATGATTCTGCCCTAGAAACCCTAATCTTTTTTTTTTTTCCTGATTTTGTTTCTATTTTCACATGTAATGCTTTTGTTTTAAATCCTTTTTCATATATTCATGCTTTTGAGCTTCTGTTTCACATGTTTAATTGTTTGTTTGCCTTTCACATGTTAGAATTAGGGTTTATCTTATGTTTTCCTTGTTTTATTGCCATGAACACCGATTCACATGTCCATGCATCTTTGAATATGATTTTGTTTAATGATAGATTTGAACATGTTTGTTTGGAAGAGTTATGCTTAATCACATGTTTGCATGAATCTTTTATGCTTGTGCTTCTACCTTGGATATGATATGATATATGCTAGGGTTTATAACATGGTATTAGATGAATGATAGGATGATGTGACATGTATGTTAGATGTATGTTAGTGTATGCCATGATAGATGAATATTAGGCTTTGGTTGATTGCCGTGATAGATGTATGATTAGGTCCTTTTGGGATGATTGATGCCATGTTGTGTGCTTAGATGTATGTTTGTTTGTGTGTGTGTCTAAATATAGATACAATATTGAGTGTGCCTTTAATAAGGTTAAGACATAAGACACAATGAGAAAAAGTCAACTTAAGGATTGCACAATTTTGGGGGCCTAATAGCTTCCCAAGACCATATCTTAACTCCAAACTCATATCTCTGGTAGTAAGATTAATGATCCTTCCTTGAGAGGACGCTATATATATTGTTTTTAAACCATTGCAAAAACTAGGTGGCAACTCCCATCCGTTGTGTCCAGAACTGGTACTAAATTCTTATAAGCATTACATAATACGTGTAAGGGTCAGTATCTAAGTGATTTCAAGGTTGAATCATCAAGTGGTATTTTGAATACATGAAGTACAGTGCTGAAAAGGCAAAACAGAAGATCTCGATACCTAGCTTGACATCTTTTGATCTATCGAGATTTAATGAATTGCAATACCTACCTCGATACCTCTCAATTTATCGAGCCATGTAGATTTCAACTGTTCAGATCTATTTTCGACCCATGATGACCAAAGCCTTCTATGGTTTTGTGCCTAAGGTTTCTAGAGATATAAAAGACATATTTTATAGATGTTATCAAGAGAGAAGACAGACTCAGGGACATATATTGTGCTACACATTCCTGTGAAGCTGCTGTGACTCTTGTGCACCTTAGGATTTTGTACTGTGTTGCTTTCAAATCTACAAGCATAGATAAAAGAACTTTGCACCCAAAACAACTCTCAAGTTGCTAGAGTTAGTCACATACTGTAGGTTGGCATTTTAAAATAGGCCGAGTAGTGGTAAGATTCCTTATACTTGTAACCACTTGTTTTTTATTAATGGATTCTTAGGAGTGGTAACTTGAAATTCACCTAGTGGAGTTTTTGCCTTGTGAAGGTTTTCTCCATTTATTTACAAATCACAGTATTAAATTTAATTTTCGTTGTACTCTAGTTTCGATTAGTGATTTATTTTTGCCTTCATGTTGCATGTAATTTGAATAATTAACCAATTAGGGTAATTGAATTAATTAACTAGGGACAATTCATAACCCAACAAGTGGTATCAAAGTGGTCACTCTCTAATTAGGATTTAATCTTTGCTGTGCGATTCTTTGACTCCTGTTGTCATGGATCATGGTTAATCATTGATTATTTTGTATGATGGAACTAACTATGTATACTGGAAAGTATTATCGGAGCATTTTTGTAGTCCCTAGATGAGAAAGTTTGGCTTGCTTTGTACGTTGGGTGGAGAAAACTCACTAAGGCTCCTACTCGTTGGGATGACGAAAAGATCAAGACTGCTGACTTTGACAAGAAAGCACTGAATGCACTATATAGTGCCATTATAAATGAAGAACTTAAGAAAATATCTTCAACAAAAAGTGATAAATTAGCTTGGACGATCTTGAAGACCTCCTATGAAGGAACCAAGGCAATGAAGGCTACGAAGCTTTAAAGATTAACAAGCAGCATCGAGGAAATTTGAATGGGGGAAGATGTGATGAGTTTTATGCAAAACTCAAGGATATTGTGAGCTCCTCCTTCAATCTAGGTGAAAACATTCTGGAACCTAAGATTGTGAGAAAGATTCTTAGATCTCTTCCAGAGAGGTTTCACACCAAGAACACTACTATTGAAGAGTCAAAAGACATTGAAAAGATTCCATTGACAAAACTTGTAGGAAATCTCCAAACCTATGAGATGGGATTTGTAAAAATTTGGAAGGGTGGAAAGAGCAAAAATATTGCTCTTAAAGTCAAAGATGATGAAGAGGAAGAGCCATCTAATGATGAATAGACTAGACTCAAAGCATACATCATGAGGAAATTCAAAAAGTTCATCATAAACAAAAATGTGTAGTTGAAGGATAAAGATTGTAAAAAATCTAGTTTCAACTCGAACAAAATTCAAGACAAGTCAAACAAGAAGGCCGATCAAAGCACTACGATTCCATCTAGACCTAAATATTTTGGTTTCCAAGGTTGTGGTCATATAAAGCCAGAATGTCCTACCTATCTCAAGTCCATAAGTAAAAGCAAATCTTTAGCTGCAACCTTGAGTGGCACCAAACCAAATGATAATTCGGACAATGGTCAATAGGAGAAATTCATAGTGTTTGTTTGTTTAGACCCTAAAAATAGATTGTTTAACCTAATGACTTAGCCAAGTGTTTACTTAGGTTAATTATGAGATTTAGGTTAAACAGTAAAATATCATTTCATGCACAATAGAAAAGAAAATAACACACAAATATAATTACCCAAGAAAACCAATGAAATGAGTCGTCTCAAGGTAAAAACATAGGAAGGATTTGACCTAGCTATCCTTAAGGTAAACAACTCCACTAAAAAGAATTGAAGTTTACAAAAGATTTACCCTAAATCTCGACTAGATTCCACTAGTACTTGATTGTAAATCTTTTTCCGGTAGAAACTTGTAGAGTTAAAAGGTTATAGAACCTCTCAGATCTCATAGAAGTAACTCACAAGTCTTCCAAGAGTCTGCAAAACATTGTTAGAGTTTTCCTTTTATCCTTAGGAGTTTTGGACTGAAACCCTAAACATTTTCGCGGGTTTGGGCTTGATTAAAATTCTGCAAAATCTGTTTTATTGCGATTTTCGATCGGTCGAATGTAATTTTCGATCAGTCGAGCTTCATTGAACTTGAACTCTCTTTTCTATAGTTTGAATGTTCTTAAAACTTGATTTGTACAATCTTGATCAATGTCTTACACCTAATCTAAACATGTTTTTGTTCTCGATTTGCCAACATAAACAAAATAGGAATATAAACATTTAATCCTAAATCTTTAGAACCTAACACATAGCTTTCACTTCCATTGTTGAAGAAATCAAGGTGAAGAAGTTAGTGAAGATGAGGAAGAGTTGGATGAGACAAATCTTGAGGAATTGGATGAACAAGATGATATTGTAGACACCTCATTTTCTACCCCTTATGACTTGAGCCCTTGTTCCCTAATGACAATAACACTAGGATGTCGAGGGATGATCTAAGCCCTAGCTATGGAAACTCTTTAGTTGAAAGATACTTTTGGAAGAAAGAAAAACCTTACAAAAACCTTAAGGGTGTGTACGCCACCTTGAGTTTGCATACAACCACAAGCTTACATACGCAGTTAGGGTTCTAGATTCTCTGTAAGGCAAGTTTTTACTCAAATTTGCAACAGAGACAATCCCACATCACTTCGACATGCCTCTACCCCTTCTCTTTGAATGCTATAAAAAGGCCCCATGGCCCTTTTCCTAAAGATACACAGATTCTACTCCAAAAAAGTGATTCAAGAGAAGCTTTTTACTTAGAAAAGAATCCTAAACTAAAGTTTCTTGGTTGGGACTTATTTTGGTCCAAAGCCTTCTAGTTAAACTTACTGAACCTCTAGGTATTTTGTTTTGTAGATTGACTAAAGGGAACGGTCAAAATCAAGCTCTGAAAAGCTTCTTGTGTGAGGTACTTGTTCTTGCTTTTATCTTCATAGTGGTTTGTTTTTATCTCTATTTTTTTTTAATACTTCTTTTTTACTTTAGGTTTGTTATTTGATTGTTTAGAAAGCATGCTAAGTTGTTTAGATTAGGTTTTGATTGGTGTTGCATGCTGTGTTTCTAGGCAGGGTTGCATAAACTGGCTCGTGCATGTGTGCGCATCTTTATGACCCTGGGCTTCTACATGCGTATGCAGGTTTAGTTCAAAAACCCAGAATTAATTTCCTTCTTGTTTTATTTTTTTTTTTTAAATGCATGTGTTGGCTTTTTTTTAATATACTTCACATGTTTAGGTCCTAGGTTAGTAGTATAACATGTTTTAATCTTCCTTTGCTTAGATTACATGATTAGGGTCTATGGTTGGATGTACACTATGAACATGCATATAAGCATAAACATGCATTAATGCATAGGTGCTATGATGCAATGAGGTAAGTGAGATAAGTTATGTATATCAATATGGACATGCATCTGTTTGAATGATGAGTATGATTAAATATTGTGATGCCGTGCTTAAGTGTTTAAACATGCTTGTCCAAATGTCTTGATGCTTTGATGATTGAATATGAATGTGTTGATGTTACTACCTCTGATAGATGAATGCTAAGTTTTAGGGATAATAGGCCATGTTGTTTGTTTAGATGCATATTAGTGTGTGCTTGGGTTTAGAGTAGCCTATTAAGAGACCCTTTAACAGGACTAGGATTTGGAACACAATGAGTGGAGGTTGACCCACTGGGCGAGTGGGATTGGGTGCCTAACACCTTTCCATCCTCATACCTAAATTTCGGACACGTGCTCTAGTAAAGACTATTCCTTCCACAATGGGGCTACATATATGGTTCTTAGACCTAGTTTAGGTGGTAACTCCCTTTACACCCTTCACCTGGTCCAATCTATGCCGAGGCGTACTTCCTATAAGGAAATCACTACTCATCGTATTTGCGATGTTGGGCAATTGCACCCACAGATATCCCGAAAGCCTATGAAAAACTTTTCAAAAATCCTGAGAAATATGAAAATTTTTATAGGTTGGCATTAAAGGAATCAAAGTAATCTTGAGATTTAAAGAGAAAATCTATCAACTAAAGTAAATGAGGCAATCGAACCATAGGAGCTCTTAGATTCTAGAATAACTCCTTAATTGAGAAGGCCAAGAAGTCAGATGCCGAGCTCTTTCATGTGCATGCTCAACTTGAGAGAATTTCAAGTGCAAAATTGAATAAAATGCTGAGCTTTTAGAAGTCTTTATCAGGTAAAATAAGTTTGGGGTATGTTCCTTCTACTTATTCTCAATTTATTCCTAAACATGTTTGCCATAATGTAATTTTTATTCCTACATATGATAATGATCAAACTGAGAATATTGCACCAAAATGTGACATTAATTTAGAGGATGAAAATGTTAAGGGTAGATCTATACTAGAAGCACCTCCTCAAGGTACACCTCTGAAGAAAGAAATTAAGAAGGATAATCACCACTCCTCAAATAAAAAATTTCAACCCAAGAGAGCTCACTTATGTCAACACTGTGGCATGACTAGACACACTTGTCCCCACTGTTACAAATGGCTTGCTAGATAAAAGAACAACAGTGGTTCTAGTCCTAGATGACAGAGTTCCTTTCATGATTCTATGTCTCCTCTTGGTGAGCTCATTCAAGCTCGATCTTTCCTCTCGAATCTTCAAGGTTTTTCGTCCTTCACCTCCCAAACATCAACCATAGAAGAAGAGAAACTCACCTCCTCCACAATCACTGTATGGAAGGAGAAGGAAGTTGCCCAGTGATTCTCCATCTTGTTGTCCATTCTTATTCTTTCTATTCTTTCAAACTTCTTTTGTTGCATTTTGCATGTGTTTTGATTGCATTTATGTTATGTCTAGCTTTTTCATGGTTTATGTTGTTTTTGTTTGCTCTCTTTATTTGTTTATATCTTATTCTTCTTTTGTATTTATTTATTTTTAAATAGAAAAATATAAAAACAATGTGTGTTTGTGTATATAGGTGCTTGTGTACTTTGGGTGGCCAATGAAACATGGTCTTGTGAATGTGTATCACTTGTAACTTAAATAAACATCTTTATGCACAACTGAGTATTGTGAGCATTGTGGTTCTTTGTGTGATTAGAGTTTACGAACTTATCATTCATTCTAATGTCTGTATCACTCATTTTGATGGAAAAGATTAGAAAATCCTAGGAGAATGGCATAAATGACCATCTTACCACTAAAACTCGTCAATCATGAATACCATGTGCAATTCATAGAATGCATGCTATGACAAGGTTTAGCACTTGCTCAACAAGAGAAAGGGATTAAAAAAATAAATGGTATCTTCTTTCCTCTCTCTTACATGCCCATGTTTTAATAGCATTTTTGTGCTTCAAATATAATCTTATTCAATATATATATATATATATTTGATTGCAAACATGTTTTTAGAAGATGTTGGAGTTATAGGATGTATCTCAAAGGTGATAATCTCCATCAAACGATTATGATCATAATATGAGTGATTATGATCCCATCATAACATCTTTTCATATCTTGTGACATTTATGCTTGCATGCTTTTGTTTTCACAAACTTCTCGTAAATCTTTGTTACTTTTGCAACATTGATTCTAAGGTTGTGTGATTTGGCCATCTCAAGTGATACAAGTGTTGGCAAAAACATTCTAGATTGTCTTGATCTAATTTTTAAAATTAAAAATTGCATAGAATGCTCTAGAATCTTATATTTTAGTTTGCATTGCTTGCTTTAGAGGGAGTTTGAAATTGCCATGCTTACTGTTGTAGATATGTGTTTGAGATTATATCTTGTGTGCATAAGTTTTTCTACCGCTTGTTTGAAAAATCATCTTTCTATGCATTTTGATACCTTGTCAATAAATTAGGTTCTTTCTCAATACCTGGCCAATTCATCGAGCTTCATAGCTTCATGTTTTTTTTTTTTTTTTTAAATGCATATGTTGGCTTTTTTTTAATATACTTCACATGTTTAGGTCCTAGGTTAGTAGTATAACATGTTTTAATCTTCCTTTGCTTAGATTACATGATTAGGGTCTATGGTTGGATGTACACTATGAACATGCATATAAGCATAAACATTCTTTAATGCATAGGTGCTATGATGCAATGAGGTAAGTGACATAAGTTATGCATATCAATATGGACATGCATCTGTTTGAATGATGAGTATGATTAAATATTGTGATGTCATGCTTAAGTGTTTAAACATGCTTGTCCAAATGTCTTGATGCTTTGATGATTGGATATGAATGTGTTGATGTTACTACCTCTGATAGATGAATGCTAAGTTTTAGGGATAATATGCCATGTTGTTTGTTTAGATGCATATTAGTGTGTGCTTGGGTTTAGAGTAGCTAATTAAGAGACCCTTTAATAGGACTAGGATTTGGAACACAATGAGCGGAGGTTGACCCACTGGGCGAGTGGGATTGGGTGCCTAACACCTTTCCATCCTCATACCTAAATTTTGGACACGTGCTCTAGTAAAGACTAGTCCTTCCACAATGGGGCTACATATATGGTTCTTAGACCTAGTCTAGGTGGTAACTCCATTTACACCCTTCACCTGGTCCAATCTATGCCAAGGCGTACTTCCTATAAGGAAATCACTGCTCATCGTATTTGCGATGTTGGGCAATTGCACCCACAGATATCCCGAAAGCCTATGAAAAACTTTTCAAAAATCCTGAGAAATATGAAAAGTTTTATAGGTTGGCATTAAAGGAATCAAAGTAATCTTGAGATTTAAAGAGAAAATCTATCAACTAAAGTAAAAGAGGCAATCGAACCATAGGAGCTCTTAGATTCTAGAATAACTCCTTAATTGAGAAGGCCAAGAAGTCAGATGCCGAGCTCTTTCATGTGCATGCTCAACTTGAGAGAATTTCAAGTGCAAAATTGAATAAAATGCTGAGCTTTTAGAAGTCTTTATTAGATAAAATAAGTTTGGGGTATGTTCCTTCTACTTATTCTCAATTTATTCCTAAACATATTTGCCATAATGTAATTTTTATTCCTACATATGATAATGATCAAACTGAGAATATTGCACCAAAATGTGACATTAATTTAGAGGATAAAAATGTTAAGGGTAGATCTATACTAGAAGCACCTCCTCAAGGTACACCTCTGAAGAAAGAAATTAAGAAGGATAATCACCACTCCTCAAATAAAAAATTTCAACCCAAGAGAGCTCACTTATGTCAACACTATGGCATGACTAGACACACTCGTCCCCACTGTTACAAATGGCTTGCTAGATAAAAGAACAACGGTGGTTCTAGTCCTAGATGACAGAGTTCCTTTCATGATTCTATGTCTCCTCTTGGTGAGCTCATTCAGGCTCGATCTTTCCTCTTGAATCTTCAAGGTTTTTTGTCCTTCACCTCCCAAACATCAACCATAGAAGAAGAGAAACTCACCTCCTCCACAATCACTGTATGGAAGGAGAAGGAAGTTGCTCAGTGATTCTCGATCTTGTTGTCCATTCTTATTCTTTCTATTCTTTCAAACCTCTTTTGTTGCATTTTGCATTTTGTTGCATGTGTTATGTCTAGTTGTTTTATGGTTTATGTTGTTTTTGTTTGCTCTCTTTATTTGTTTATATCTTGTTCTTCTTTTGTATTTATTTATTTTTACATAGAAAAATATAAAAACAATGTGTGTTTGTGTATATAGGTGCTTGTGTACTTTGGGTGGCCAATGAAACATGGTCTTGTGAATGTGTATCACTTGTAGCTTAAATAAGCATCTTTATGCACAACTGAGTATTGTGAGCATTGTGGTTCTTTGTGTGATTAGAGTTTACGAACTTATCATTCATTCTAATGTCTGTATCACTCATTTTGATGGAAAAGATTAGAAAATCCTAGGAGAATGGCATAAATGACCATCTTACCACTAAAACTCGTCAATCATGAATACCATGTGCAATTCATAGAATGCATGCTATGACAAGGTTTAGCACTTGCTCAACAAGAGAAAGGGATTAAAAAAATAAATGGTATCTTCTTTCCTCTCTCTTACATGCCCATGTTTTAATAGCATTTTTGTGCTTCAAATATAATCTTATTCAATATATATATATATATATTTGATTGCAAACATGTTTTTAGAAGATGTTGGAGTTATAGGATGTATCTCAAAGGTGATAATCTCCATCAAACGATTATGATCATAATATGAGTGATTATGATCCCATCATAACATCTTTTCATATCTTGTGACATTTATGCTTGCATGCTTTTGTTTTCACAAACTTCTCGTAAATCTTTGTTACTTTTGCAACATTGATTCTAAGGTTGTGTGATTTGGCCATCTCAAGTGATACAAGTGTTGGCAAAAACATTCTAGATTGTCTTGATCTAATTTTTAAAATTAAAAATTGCATAGAATGCTCTAGAATCTTATATTTTAGTTTGCATTGCTTGCTTTAGAGGGAGTTTGAAATTGCCATGCTTACTGTTGCAGATATGTGTTTGAGATTATATCTTGTGTGCATAAGTTTTTCTACCGCTTGTTTGAAAAATCATCTTTCTATGCATTTTGATACCTTGTCAATAAATTAGGTTCTTTCTCAATACCTGGCCAATTCATCGAGCTTCATAGCTTCTTTTCTAGGTTTTCTCAATACCTCTCTGACACTTCCTCGATCTATCAGGAAAATTTTCTAAACTCACTATTTGGTGATACCTGGTCGATCTGTCGAGAATTTTTGCTGTCAACACCTCTCCTCAATACCTCTCAATCCATCAAGATTTAAAACTCAATACTTCCCCAATCTATTGAGACCACATGTTCTATATATATTCAAGGGTCAATCCGATTCATTCCAAACTCTCTCCTCAAATTTTCTTCGATCTCTCTTAATTCCTCTCAACCCTTTCCATAAAAATCAAGCTTCCTACCTTGATTTTAGCCCTCTCGCTCCTCAATCCTCTAGGTATGTGGTTCTAATCTATTCCATTTATGCATTTTCATTCATTGCATGCATTTTTAAACCTAGGTTTTTAGATTTTGGGGGTTTTGTGAATTTTCACTTGTTTGGGCTTTGGGTGATGTTGCTTAACTCTAATATTGCCATGTATTGTATTTCATTGATGTTTATGAGTATTTTCATGCATTCTCTAGGTTTGTGTGACTGGTTATGTTTGAGTCCTGTAGTTTGGAATGAGTTTTTGCCCCATTTGTAGAAGATATTTTTGCTCATGTCACATGTTCATGCATTCCCATGCATTGTTCATCTTTTTCTTTTTCTTTTCTCTTTTTTGGCTTATCTTCTCTTGTTATCCCTCTCTCTTTAGTCTATCTTCCCATGGCACCCAAAAAGAGCATTCCTAAATCTAATCTCATTTCTCGTTCTGCTTCTACATTCTCTATGATTCAAACTGCCATAAAGCTTTTAAGGAGAACTTCTCTTTGCATTCTATTCATGCTGAACATTAGATTCTTCTATCTAAGCTTTTAAACACTATGGTACTTGAGTCATTTAGATCTCGTGGATGGGACTTTCTCTATGAACACCTAGTTGCCTACCCAAGTGTGTTTATATAAGAGTTCTACTCCAACATACACACTATCGATACCTCTATACACAAGTTCACTACGAGTGTTCATGGTACACGTACCTCTATTATAAAGCTTATCTCTGAAGTACTCTACATTCCACAGGTCGTTAACCCTGATTACCCTAGTTCACCAGTGCTCTCATCTCTTCTCAAGAAGCATTAGACTCTCATTTTATGAATGTCCATGTCCATCTACTTGGGGTGAAATCCTTAGTATGGTGACACGTGACTTTGCTCAAAATCCTGGGATTTTGAACATAATCATGACATTCATACTCATTCCTCAATCTCACTATAATAAAATCATTGAGACTCATGCTCGGTTTCTTTATTCTCTACTGGAAGGTTTATCCATAGAATTTTCTTCTCAAATGATACTATTTATTCTAGATACATATCTTGATACTGCAAATCGTGAGAAGCTCATTTTTCCTTCCTTCATTACTCAACTTCTCACTCACTCCTTTGTCTCTTTCCTTTATTTTTCTCCCTTTTATGTCATGGGTGCTTTAGAGGAAGTGACTCTCTCTAGGAGATCTTTATAGCTAAC
The DNA here is from genome assembly GCF_002906115.3 of Quercus suber. Lineage (NCBI taxonomy): Eukaryota > Viridiplantae > Streptophyta > Magnoliopsida > Fagales > Fagaceae > Quercus > Quercus suber. Next base: position 182,045 of record NW_027070268.1, read on the forward strand.
TGTGAAGGTCAAAAGGCCTCGAGATGATCCAAATCTTGCCTAGCGAGAAGAGGCTAAGATCCGAGCTGCTGAGGATGCTACTACTCATTCCTACCCATCATCCTCTTATGCTCCATCTTCTTCTTCCATGATAGAGGACAACCTAGCTACCATCCATAATCAATTGCAGCTTGTGATAAGGGACATTGGGCCCATCTGAGAGATTTAGGCCTCTCACAATGATCATTTAGGCTATCTTATTGATGAGATGACTTAGATGAACACTCATATTGGTCGCATTACTCGTTTCTAGTCTTGACTTGGAGGTTTTTCTCCCTCTCCAAAGCGTGACTCTTCGAATGCCTCTTTAGATAAGGGAGATGATGGTAATGCTTCTTCTTTTGATGATGAGATGACCACCACATAGTGATCCAACTTTTTCCATTGTGACAAAAAAATGGAGTAGTTGTAAAGTAGATAGGCTAGTTTTTAGGGGGAGAGTGCATTGAACAAACCTTTTTGCCTACATTTGAGCTTGTTAATATATATATATATATATATACATATATATATACATATATATATTTGTGTCTGTGCCTATGTATGTTCTTCTTATCTCTTACATGTGCTTTCTTTTCTTATCTCTTGTTCATGTTATCTCTTTTACATAAGTTGTCTATTTTTCACACTCGATGCCTTGATGCATCTTGTTTAGTGTTCAGTTTAAAGAAAGTTTGTAAAGCCATATTCATACTTTGATCTCTCTTCTTGCAATGTCTTTCAAGAGTTCAAGAATTAGAGTAGACTTTCTTCCTCTTCTTTTTTAGGTTTAATCTTGAGTAGAATGTATTCTAGGACACTTAATGCTCTTTAGTGTTTTGGTCATGGATTTCCAAGGGGGATATTGTAAGGATCATATTCTTATGTAATTGGCATATCTTATGACAAAACACACTCTGCTTGTAATTGGGTAGTATCTAAATGGTTTCAAGGTTGAATCATCAAGTGGTATCTTAAAGATAAGAAGACTACTCAAGCTATAGTGTAGAAAAGGAAAAAAAAAAAAAAGAAGATCTTGATACCTAGTTTCAAACCTCTCGATCTATCGAGATTTAATGAACCGTGATATCTGCCTTAATACCTCTCGATTTATCAAGCCATGCAAATTTCGACTATTTAGACCTGTTTACAACCCATGATGACCAAAGTCTTCTAGCGTTTCATGCCTAAGGTTTCTAGAGATATAAAAGACATATTTTATAACTTTCATCAAGAGAGAAGATAGAAACAGGGACATATACTATGCTACATGCTCCTATGAAGTTGCTGTGACTCTTGTTTGCCTTGGGCTTTTCTACCAAATTGCTTTCAAATCTACAAGCATGGATTAAAGAACTTTGCACCCAATAACAACTCTCAAGTTGCTAGAGTTAGTCTTGTACTGAGATCTGTGCAAAGGTATTAGTCACATACTAGGATCCATGCAAATGAAGAAATCTTCTACAAGATCAAGTCTAATTGGGGATTGGAGCAAATGTTCAACTGTAGGTTCGTATTTTGTCTTATGAAGGTTTTCTCTATTTGTTAACAAATCACCATGTCAAATTTAATTTCCAATGCACTCCAGTTAGGATAGTGATTTGTTTGTGCCTCCATGTTATTGCATTTAATTTGAATAATTTATCAACTTGGGTAATTAAATTAATTAATTGTGGTCAATTTATAACCAAATACTACATATAGCTTCAATTCCTTTTTTTTTTTTTTTTTTTGAATTAGAAGTAACAAACTATTTATTTCCAAGGAAAAACACTTTCTTCCTATACTAAGAAAATTTAATAAAATACCTATGCTAATTTCAGAGAAATTTTAAATAATTTTCAGCAAACCTCTACCTGGATTTAAATGTTATTAAACTATCTTCCTTCTCAGTTGTGATAGCTCTAGCTTCATCCAAGCAAGCTATAGCCAAGATGAAGACCATATTTCTTAGTTACGATAGCTCTAACTTTATTGCATAATGTACAAAATCATCAACTTCTCGGACCATAAAAGAATGACTATTTCTTGTTATATCAGAAGCTCTATTTTAATAATTTGTTAGAATTTGGAATAGTGAAAGCAAATCATATAAACAAAAAAGTAGAAATATCCGCACTAGCTAGAAAATAAGATTTAACATAGTTGACAAATTTCATCTCTGTGTCCATAGGCAATGTCAACTAAATATCAATTTGACTATGTATGTTTGGATTTGGTTATTTTATGGCTTACTTCGCTAGGTAATATCAAATTCTTTAGAATTATTTTTTTATGAGTAATTATGTATATATATATATATATATATTTTTTTTTATCTAGCTTGCTTTTAACCAAATACTACATATAGCTTCAATTCCTTTTTTTTTTTTTTTTTTTGAATTAGAAGTAACAAACTATTTATTTCCAAGGAAAAACACTTTCTTCCCATACTAAGAAAATTTAATAAAATACCTATGCTAATATCAGAGAAATTTTAAATAATTTTCAGCAAACCTCTACCTGGATTTAAATGTTATTAAACTATCTTCCTTCTCAGTTGTGATAGCTCTAGCTTCATCCAAGCAAGCTATAGCCAAGAAGAAGACCATATTTCTTAGTTACGATAGCTCTAACTTTATTGCATAATGTACAAAATCATCAACTTCTCGGACCATAAAAGAATGACTATTTCTTGTTATATCAGAAGCTCTATTTTAATAATTTGTTAGAATTTGGAATAGTGAAAGCAAATCATAGAAACAAAAAAAGTAGAAATATCCGCACTAGCTAGAAAATAAGATTTAACATAGTTGACAAATTTCATCTCTGTGTCCATAGGCAATGTCAACTAAATATCAATTTGACTATGTATGTTTGGATTTGGTTATTTTATGGCTTACTTGGCTAGGTAATATCTAATTCTTTAGAATTATTTTTTTATGAGTAATTATGTATATATATATTTTTATCTAGCTTGCTTTTTAAGCAAAATAAGTCTACTCAAATACACACTATATCCATTACAAATCTATATTCTATATATATAATAATAGGAAAAGCTGAGAGAAACTCAAATTAGAATTCTAAATTAGAGTTCCAATTTTGAGCCATGTGTCCTAAATTATTTATTTTTAAAGAGTTTTATTTCTTAATTTTAGAATCAAATGTGGGATCACATCTTAAATATTCATTCAAGTGAGTTATTAAGTATAAAAACCAAAGAGTTTATAATAAATGAGTCGTAAAAAAAAAATACTTCACAATAATTAAAAAAATATATGGACAATTTACATATTATACCTAGTAATATCTTTAGAAAATTTTTTAAAGAGTTAATAAAATATAAAAATGACTATCAATAGTATTTATATAGGAATTATATTATGCATCTTATTGTATATCTTTAAGTATATCAATGCATATAACATGGAGTTACAAGCTAGTATTCAACTAATCACAGGCCTCATAATAAACCCGTACAAATCTAATGAAAACAAATCAACCCAAGTCCTTTAAAGCCTTAATTACAATTAACTCACAAATGACTAGGACATCGATTAGCCCAAAAAGCTATAGACATTAACATTGGGTGTGCTATAACACCCAAAATGCTTTTTAACACACCAAAGAGCAAAAACATGACTTTTAGCACTAGCATTAGATGTTCTAGAAATATGTTATTTTAACACACCAAAAGTTACTCTAATTATTTTAAAATAGAATTTAACAATACAATTTACATCACGTGTTCTATTTTAAGATTACACCACATTAAAATAACATTAAAAAAGCGTCAACTATATTAAAAAATTAACAAAAACAAAAACAAACAAAAAAAATAATACAAACCCAACACCGCCCCACATCCCATACAATAACCGTCCATCACCCCCACAACCCACCATCAAGGACATCAAAACCACCACATCAGAACATCACAAAACTCATCTCAAAACCAAAAAATTAAAACAAAAAAATTCAAGAATTTTGAACACTATGAACCAAATCCACTACCATTATTTCCACTATCCACGATCCACAACCCACAACCGTTTGTTAATCCTAACCCATACCCAAACACACTGCTGTCAATGATTTGCAATTCAACCTTAAACCCACCACCAACAATGCACAACCCAAAACAAAACCCAACTCTCAAAAACCTAAGACCAAACCGACCACCATCGGTCCACAAACTCACCACTAACAATCATCAAGTGCGACGATAAGGAGAGAAAGGAGATGAACTAGATCTGAAATGGCTTCAAGCAAACCCAAAAATTCAAAGAGAAGAGAGACGTTGAAGGTGGATTTAAGAGAGGAGAGGGATGAGAGTGTGAGAAAGCTGAGCATTGATGAGAGAGAGTTGGTGAGTTAGAAATAAAGAGTGGGGTGAATGAGAGAAAGAGCTAAAGAGTCAAAGAAGAGAGAGAAGAAGCCAATAAAAAAAAAAAAAAAAAAAAAAAATCAAGAATTTTGAACACTAAGAACCAAATCCACTACCATTATTTCCACTGTCCGCAATCCACAACCCACAACCGTTTGTTAATCCTAACCCATACCCAAACACACTGCTGTCAATGATTTGCAATTCAACCTTAAACCCACCACCAACAATGCACAACCCAAAACAAAACCCAACTCTCAAAAACCTAAGACCAAACCGACCACCATCGGTCCATAAACTCACCACTAACAATCATCAAGTGCGACGATAAGGAGAGAGAGGAGATGAACTAGATCTGAAATGGCTTCAAGCAAAACCAAAAATTCAAAGAGAAGAGAGATGTTGAAGGTGGATTTAAGAGAGGAGAGGGATGAGAGTGTGAGAAAGCTGAGCATTGATGAGAGAGAGTTGGTGAGTTAGAAATAAAGAGTGGGGTGAATGAGAGAAAGAGCTAAAGAGTCAAAGAAGAGAGAGAAGAAGCCAATAAAAAATAGTTTTTATTTTTACAATGAGACTGTATGCTTCTATTAGAACATTGGCATTAGGTGTACCAAATATTAAATTTTTAACATCTGGCACACCAAATATCAAAAACCATACCTCATTAGATGTGCCAAAATCCAATTTTTTTACATATGCTACATTACCCTTCTACTAGTAGAAGGGTACTATAGCATGTTGTAAAGAGAATTCACTTTTTTAATCCCTCCTCTCTCTCTCTCTCTCCTCTCTTTCACTTTTCTCTCTTCTCTCTTCTCTTAGCCTCCTCGCTTTCTTTTCTTTTTTCTCTCCTCTCTTCTATCTTCTCCCTCTCAGGCATCTCTCATCTCTCTCAGACATCTCTCCTCTTTATTGTCCCTCCCTCGTTGTGGTTATGGCTTTTTTTTAGGGGTTGAAATCAGTTGTTGTGGGTTGAGATCAGCGACTATCGGTGGTTGGGTCTGTTTTTATAGTTGAAATAGTGCTCGTGGATTTGTGATGTAGGTTTTAGGGTGAAGCAAACTGGCAAAGTCACTACCAGTGGCCACTGGCCTTTCTCTCTTCTCTCTTTTGACTTTATTGGGTGGAGTTTTTTGATTGGTTTGTAATTGAGTTTGGGGGTTTAAGAAATGAGATTTTTTTTTTTCTTTGGATTGATTGTGAGTGTTTTTTTTTTTTTTTTTTTTTTTTCCTTTTTGGTTTTGGGATGGGTTTTGTGTGGTTTTGGTGTCCCTAGTGGTGGGTTCCAATGGTGCTAGTGCGATGTAGGGGTGGTAGCTGGTGATGCTTGGGTTTTGTTTTGTTTTGTTGTAGACACCGCATTTTGCACCCCTTATGAGTTAGATCCCCATTCGCTAATGATGATAAATTCCAAAGCCCAAAGTTGGTTTAGAGCCTAATCAACTTATAAATTGACTTGAGGAAGGCTTTACAAAAAATATAACTCTTTTATTAATAAAATAAAGCTATTTTTAGAAAATAAAGACTACGAAAACCCTAGGGTTGCGTACACATACGCACGTATGCGTACACAGGTTTGATGTATGCGTACGCATACACAGGCCTGCATACGCAACTAGGTCCAGAAGCTATGAAAGACAAGTTCTCTACATTAAAGATTAAGGTTTGGAATAAATCTACATCGTCTAGGAGCCGTTCCCAACCCCCATTTCTCAATATAAAAAGTCATACATGGTACCTTTTCAAAACACACAAAAATTCTAAAGGAAAACCTAAAATTCACTAGAAATAATGAATCAAAGAGGGAGCCTTTTACAAAACATCCTCAAGTCAGTTTTCTTTTAATTTGGACCTTCTTTTGGTCTTGATCTTCAAGTTTTAATATTACTAATCACTTTTGTATTTAATTACGAATAGATTGACTAAAGGGAATGGTCAAAATCAAACTTGAAAAACTTCTTTTTTAAGGTATTGAGTTCTAATCTTTTTCTTTTCATTTCTTTGTTTTAATTTCGTTTTCTTCTTGTTTTCTTGCTTGTTTATGTTTTTGTATGTTTAGGCAGCCTAGGGTTTGGTAGTTTGTTGTTTTAAAGAATGTTAGGTTGTTAGATTTGTTAGATTTAAGTTCTACTCTATTTTCTATGTTTCTGTGTTTATGGGTTAGGGTTCAGGGCGTGTCTGCGTGCGCATGCTTCCTACATGTGTACGCAGGCTCAAAGTATGTGTGCGCATACACAGGCCTATGTATGCGCACACATACTCATGTCCAAAAACCCTAATTTGAGTTTTCTATTTCTATTTCTTTTTTCTTTCACATAACATGCTTTTGTTTTGACCTCCTTTTATGTTTTTGAGTCTCAATTTCTCTGTTTGATTGTTTGTATGCTTTTAACATGCTAGATTAAGGTTTCTTTCTATTTCTTGCTTTGATATGCCATGAACACGAATTCAAATGTCCATGCATTGATGTATAGTGCTATGATGCAATAAGGTAAATGAAGTAAGGCATACATTCACATGTACATGCATTTAATAGGGATATAATCTTGTATAGATTTGATGAATGTGACATGTGAACTTGGAATGTGTTCATATTCTTGATGCTCTCCTATATTCTTTGATTCTACTATGATTCGTTTGCTACATTGAATGATTGCCATGATAGATGTATGTTAGGGTTAGAATGAAACGTCATGTTGTATGCTTAGATGTATGCTAGCGCGCGCGCGTGTGTGTGTGTGTGTGTGTGAGAGAGAGAGAGAGAGAGAGAGAGAGAGAGAGTATAGAATCCAATATTGAATGTGTCTTTTGGCATTTGAGAGATCTAATGTAAGCGTGTTTTTTTATGTATAGTGTGCTAAAACATTTTAGCATTTAACACTACTAGTACACATAATATGCTAAAGTAGCAAAAATAGCTTTTTCATAGTGTGCTAAAATAAGTTTTTTTTTTTTTTTTTTGCCCCACACAAAAATGCTAATGCTCTTAGACTCAAAAGAAATTATACATGCTATGTACTCGGAAGAGATCTTAATGTTGAAATCCGTAATTGGGTCAAAGTGGCAGAATCCTTTAAGACTAAGAGTAGTACTTATTTATAAACTCCGTTTTTTGGGGACAAAGAGTACGCAGAAATGTTTTGGCAATTGGCGTAGCAATATTTTATTTTAATCCTAGAAAACTCAAGTAAATAAACAAATCTAAATAGGACTTTGAAATAGTTTTCAATAGGAAAGATATAAATTATACAATAATATAATTATGTACACGTATATAATTATGTACTTATCCGTGAAACTATCAAGTGAAAGAACTAGCATTTCTTTCTTGCACTAATGGAAGTATATTTCAATTATTTTCCTTAGAATGCGACTGAACGAAAATCGTTCATATGCGCCTCTCAAGGGAGTTTATTTTAAAATCTTTGTTTTTTTTTTTTTTTAGATAATTACAACGTGCTTCTAACTCACAGTTCAAATCCTTTCTCATTTAGACCCCAAATCAAAGGTAGAGCCAGGATTTAGAGTTAAGGAATGTGACTCTACTGCTCACTATTTGCGGCAGCTCTGCCCTTTGATTCTATTACTTTACCACTAAGAAATTTTGCTTAAAACTTTTTTAAAGGGCCAAATTTTTTTGGACTTGAATATTTTGTTTTAGATTTAATCTATTAATTTTTTATAGGCTTTAAAAGGAGAAAAATGTTAAAACTACAAATTTTTTACAAATTGCTAATGTGTAAAAAACTATACAGGTATGAGAACTAATAAGAATCTACTACCTCAATAATTTGTAAAAATATTGTAAAAGAGTTTGTGACTATAACATTACTTTTAAAAGAATTGATGGCATTGTTAAAGGGTGACAAAGTGTAATTTTACTGAACAAATTTGCTAAAATTAGTACCTATTTATATATATAGTAATAATTTTTATTAAAAAAATTGTGGGGTCATTGCCCCCTAGTCCATATATAGTTCCATCTCTACTACAAACCATTTATATATGGAGAGATGTCAATTTAGTTATAAGACCCTTTGACAATTTATTTTAATATCTAATATGTTATTTTATAAAGTGTTCTGAAAAATTAAAATGCTTCACACAAAAAGCAATGAACTTGCTCAGAAATCAGAATGACATAAATAAACATCGAAATCGTATTTTTGACTAAATAATAATTGAAAAAAACTTTAATAATTGTTTTGAAATCCTTAAATAGTTTCATAACCATGGTCTTTTTTGTAAATTGACATACCCATTCCATTACCCTTGATATATACTTGATTCTTAGGTAGTGGAACAAATTTGCATCGAATTTCAAAACTTCCTTTCCATTTACTTTTGCTGAAGCTTCTACTCCTATCTCTTCTCTCTCCATCGTTACCCTGTCTCCCTCTTTTCTCTTTGTCAGTTTGTCGCCTTCTTCTTTAGCCTTGGTGCTGGTTCATGGATTTTGAACCCTTGTGGGATCTTGGGGGGTGGTTTCTTCTTCCAAATTGCATGGCAGTGCCTAAAACATCACCTTCCATCTCTGAAATCCACACTAAATCCCACCCTTTTCTTTTCTTTCTTGCCTTCCTCTTCATTTTCTTCCTGCTCATTAATTTTTCTAACTCAATAAACCCACCATCATCCATGGTGTCGTCCTCGGTGTCCATCAAAAGGCTTCTCTTGGATCCCTCAGCATCGTCTGCTACATCTACCACAAACTTGCACCCAAAGCAAACCAGGAACAAGCATACTACTTCCTCCTCCTCCTCCTCATCATCATCATCATCATCAAGTTCCAGAACTAAAAGGGAGTTTGGAGCTGCAGCTCATGAAGTTCCCAGTGGTCCAAATCCCATATCAAACTAAAGTTTGTATTAAAGCATCGTGAAATCCACTACTGTGCAAAAGGACTATCGATCCATCGAATATGTAACGGCAGAGTTATAATTATTGTCATCTTAAATTATGGCTACTGTTTGAGTCCACATTTAATACTGCTTGAACTCTGTGAGACGTTTGTTTCCTATGTTGTCTTCTTCATATATAATTGTTAGCATTGCCTATCTTTTTTGCTAGATATTATTGTATAGCAAAAGATCATATATATATAATCTATTTTACTATGTGCATGTATGTCGATCGCCATATATTGATGCCATGGTTATGGTTTGTATTATTTATTTAACAGGCGAGAATTCAAGACATAATATTTTATGATTTGTTTGGTTTAAATTAGTGTTTCTGTAAATGGATTCCTTTTCCGTTACCTTTGTTTTTACCACATGATTGAGAATGAAGATTTGAACTCTTAATTTTTCTGTCGAAAATATTAAAAAAATAAAAAACTTATGACTAATCTTTCTCTTAATTGTTGTCAAAGTCCGTGTGTGGTGTGATTTGCTAGGTACATATACTTTTCATACTAGGTTGATATTTCTTCTGGTTATTTTTTTTAGTACAAATCTTGAAAAAAGTTTATGAGAAGATTACGTTGTGTAATTTTTGAGTTTCATGCTCTTCTCTACTTCTCTCCTTGATGAATGAATGAAACTTTCCTATAAAAATTTAAAATTAAAAAAAAAAATTCCTGATAAGGATTAGTTAGTACTTCCGTATAGACCTTGGTTAGGTTTCCAGAGCTCATCAGGACTGGAAAAGGGAGACGGACAAGAACGGAATCTGAGGCAAATTAAAGGGTTTTCTAAGGTAGCAGTGGTGATGTCTCAGTGAGAGTGAGAGGACATTTTGTTTTGCCTGAGAAATAATTCAGCTAAAAAAAGAGAAATAATTTCAGCGGCCTTTGGACTTTGCTTTTGTCTTGTCAAACACACCATCCAAGAACCAAGAAAAGCTAAGTGACACCAACCAACTAGGATCGTGACTTATGAGGCAAACCTATGATTTGATAATAATAGCTGTATGATTTTCTAGTGTACTGTATATAATAATAATAATATAATATCATAACTATATAAAACCTACCATATTTTTTATATTATTCACTACAATTATAGCAAAAGTATTTTTCTTTTTAACAGTTATAGCAAAAGTTTGTGGTTTAAGTTGTCTCCTGTAAATTTTAGGTGTTCAAAATTCGGCAACCAATCATATGCTTTATGATGGTGCTTTTGTTGAAAAATATAACTTATCTATTCAAACCGGTTCAAAGTAAATGGTTTTGACTTGTGTCAGCGACTCACGTTGGCATGTCATTTTTATCTGCAGTCGAGTGTGGATGTATGCAAGAGCATTCACATAAAATCTTCTATTTATTTGAATATAGGATCTAATTTTTCTATTTTATTTAATTATTTTTAAAAACTTACATCAGATTAGTTATTTTAGATTTTGGTTAATGTGTGTCCTTAAAATGCACATTAATCATTCATTTTGAAAAAAAATTTGTGAAAAATTGAAAATTTTGTTTAAATAGTTAATTACTTTTTCATTTTTTTTATAATTTTTTTTTTAAAATATGCCCTAAGAGCACTTTAGTAAATTCCTTTATTTTAAACTCTATTTCTTTAAAATATGAATTTTGTTTGATTTTTAAAATTTTTTTTCTTTTTTTTTACATACAGCAGTTACAGCTGAAGCTTCTACTCCTATCTCTTCTCTCTCCATCGTTACCCTGTCTCCCTCTTTTCTCTTTGTCAGTTTGTCGCCTTCTTCTTTAGCCTTGGTGCTGGTTCATGGATTTTGAACCCTTGTGGGATCTTGGGGGGTGGTTTCTTCTTCCAAATTGCATGGCAGTGCCTAAAACATCACCTTCCATCTCTGAAATCCACACTAAATCCCACCCTTTTCTTTTCTTTCTTGCCTTCCTCTTCATTTTCTTCCTGCTCATTAATTTTTCTAACTCAATAAACCCACCATCATCTATGGTGTCGTCCTCGGTGTCCATCAAAAGGCTTCTCTTGGATCCCTCAGCATCGTCTGCTACATCTACCACAAACTTGCACCCAAAGCAAACCAGGAACAAGCATACTACTTCCTCCTCCTCCTCCTCATCATCATCATCATCATCAAGTTCCAGAACTAAAAGGGAGTTTGGAGCTGCAGCTCATGAAGTTCCCAGTGGTCCAAATCCCATATCAAACTAAAGTTTGTATTAAAGCATCGTGAAATCCACTACTGTGCAAAAGGACTATCGATCCATCGAATATGTAACGGCAGAGTTATAATTATTGTCATCTTAAATTATGGCTACTGTTTGAGTCCACATTTAATACTGCTTGAACTCTGTGAGACGTTTGTTTCCTATGTTGTCTTCTTCATATATAATTGTTAGCATTGCCTATCTTTTTTGCTAGATATTATTGTATAGCAAAAGATCATATATATATAATCTATTTTACTATGTGCATGTATGTCGATCGCCATATATTGATGCCATGGTTATGGTTTGTATTATTTATTTAACAGGCGAGAATTCAAGACATAATATTTTATGATTTGTTTGGTTTAAATTAGTGTTTCTGTAAATGGATTCCTTTTCCGTTACCTTTGTTTTTACCACATGATTGAGAATGAAGATTTGAACTCTTAATTTTTCTGTCGAAAATATTAAAAAAATAAAAAACTTTTGACTAATCTTTCTCTTAATTGTTGTCAAAGTCCGTGTGTGGTGTGATTTGCTAGGTACATATACTTTTCATACTAGGTTGATATTTCTTCTGGTTATTTTTTTTAGTACAAATCTTGAAAAAAGTTTATGAGAAGATTACGTTGTGTAATTTTTGAGTTTCATGCTCTTCTCTACTTCTCTCCTTGATGAATGAATGAAACTTTCCTATAAAAATTTAAAATTAAAAAAAAAAATTCCTGATAAGGATTAGTTAGTACTTCCGTATAGACCTTGGTTAGGTTTCCAGAGCTCATCAGGACTGGAAAAGGGAGACGGACAAGAACGGAATCTGAGGCAAATTAAAGGGTTTTCTAAGGTAGCAGTGGTGATGTCTCAGTGAGAGTGAGAGGACATTTTGTTTTGCCTGAGAAATAATTCAGCTAAAAAAAGAGAAATAATTTCAGCGGCCTTTGGACTTTGCTTTTGTCTTGTCAAGCACACCATCCAAGAACCAAGAAAAGCTAAGTGACACCAACCAACTAGGATCGTGACTTATGAGGCAAACCTATGATTTGATAATAATAGCTGTATGATTTTCTAGTGTACTGTATATAATAATAATAATATAATATCATAACTATATAAAACCTACCATATTTTTTATATTATTCACTACAATTATAGCAAAAGTATATATATTTTTTTTAACAGTTATAGCAAAAGTTTGTGGTTTAAGTTGTCTCCTGTAAATTTTAGGTGTTCAAAATTCGGCAACCAATCATATGCTTTATGATGGTGCTTTTGTTGAAAAATATAACTTATCTATTCAAACCGGTTCAAAGTAAATGGTTTTGACTTGTGTCAGCGACTCACGCATGTCATTTTTATCTGCAGTCGAGTGTGGATGTATGCAAGAGCATTCACATAAAATCTTCTATTTTTTTGAATATAGGATCTAATTTTTTTATTTTATATAATTATTTTTAAAAACTTACATCAGATTAGTTATTTTAGATTTTGGTTAATGTGTGTCCTTAAAATGCACATTAATCATTCATTTTGAAAAAAAAAATTGTGACAAATTGAAAATTTTGTTTAAATAGTTAATTACTTTTTCATTTTTTTTATAAAATTTTTTTTAAAATATGCCCTAAGAGCACTTTAGTAAATTCCTTTATTTTAAACTCTATTTCTTTAAAATATGAATTTTGTTTGATTTTTAAAATTGTTTTTCTTTTTTTTTACATATAGCAGTTACCACCCACTTTCTTCTTCTGCTTCTTCTTCTTCTTCTTCTTCTTCTTTTCTCAAAATACAAAAAGAATAAAAAATGAATACAATATAATACCACCGGTGTAAATTTTCACAATTATTATAACAATTTTAAAATTTTATATGTCTTTAACTTGACTAATGTAATGATTTTGGAACTTAAATGTGTAAAATTAAGTTTTTTTTTTTTTTTAAGCAGTTACCACCCACTTTCTTCTTCTGCTTCTTCTTCTTCTTCTTCTTCTTCTTTTCTCAAAATACAAAAAGAATAAAAAATGAATACAATATAATACCACCGGTGTAAATTTTCACAATTATTATAACAATTTTAAAATTTTATATGTCTTTAACTTGACTAATGTAATGATTTTGGAACTTAAATGTGTAAAATTAAGTTTTTTTTTTTTTTTCTTCATTGTCTTATGCAAATGCTCTAAGATAATATCCATAAAATAAGATAAGATAAAACCATAATGGAACTTACAGTCATGGGGAAATTACAGTATTTTGTATTTGTGTTTGATTTTTTTTTTTTTTTTCTTTTTAAAGGAAGAGTGATGCAAGAGACATTACAAATTTTAATTTATAAACTTTACAAACTTATTTATCACTAATAACCAATTTTTTTCAAGCAAAATAAAATGTCCTCTCACTCTCATTGAGACATCACCACTGCAACAAATTCAATATTATCACCGTGATAATTAAATTGCAACAAATTCAAACATTATATTATATATAAGACATATATATATATATATGCCTTATGACTAGATGTATAAATATATCTTTAGTTTACTTGTTTTATTTCTTCTTTTTCTAATAGTATTTTTTTTATTAAAAAAAAAAAAAACTTGTAGATTATTTTTTCAGTTTACTTGGGCATACTATATATGTGTAAATGAGAGTGCTTGGTTTCTCAGCAGATTTTCTGATAATGAGAATGTAATTATTATTCTTAACAAGGAAAAGAAAGACCACCGAACATTTTTTTCAGATGTATATGTAAGCATAATTTACTGGTTCTTTTGTGACTATTTTCTAAAAAAGAAAAAGAACAAGATAGTTGCAATCGAATATTGATTTGGATTGATATTCTTACTTTCTTCCCTGCCAGAAACCTTCATTAAATTGCTTTTTGAGGTACTGATGTTAGCATTTTTACTTTTAGTTGGCGGATCTAATTCAGCTTGACTAAGATGGATCATAGAGACATTGCTAGCCAAACAAGTAAAGATGCCAAATTAAAAGTCCAAAAGTGAACAAAAAAGAAGAATCAATTCTAAAAAGAAAATTAAGTAAAGATAAAGGCATTATCTGATGAGCTTTTACATGATCATAATTGCCAATGCCCACCCATCAAAAAAATAATAATAATAAATCATTGCCAATGCCCTGGATTCAAAGACCTAAGCCCATTTATTTATATATATTTTAGTGTAAACGGGAGACCTAATCCCTAGGTTAAATGGAAAAATGACGTTATATTCTTCTGTTTTTGTCCCACATGTCCATTATTTGATTGCTTGATAAGACAATTAAAGGAATACATTGAAGGGATTAGGATTTGGTGCAATACCACAGGTGCAATTACCCCCTTCCTCTCTCATAACAAATTTTTACTACGCTCACTTTTTAACTTTTCGACACTTTTTTTTTTTATATAATTGTTGAGATTAAAGTTGTATTTTTCAACACTCAATCTCAGCCATTGAGAGTTATTGTATTAGATGTAATTGAGGGCACAAGCACCCATGACGGCCATCTATCGCTGCTTTGGGAGTACACCTCACTTAAATGGATTGGGATGGAGGGTGATAATGGAACCTCCACCTAAATTAGGTATAGGAACCATATTTATAAGTGCCCCTTGCGGAGGGATTGATCTTACCAAAGCACATGTCCAAAGTTTAGGTATAGGGATGATAAGGTGTTAGGCACTCAACTCCACATAACCCGTGGGTCGACCTCGACTTATTATGTTCCACATCCTAATTCCATCAAAGTAATAAGCTATCTTATGCACACACACACTTTAGGTCTATCCTAACATACATCTAACATTCAACCTAGCATTCATCTATCTTAGCATAGCATCATATCATCACATCCTAACTTGCATCTAGACATGGCATATCATGATCTCATCATAGCATCTCATATCACATATGCACCTATCATACCCTAACATACATCTAAACATGGCATTCGCAAATGTCCTAACACACATCTAGGCATCTCATGCTTTATCTCATGACATAACACAACATTAGGCAAAAGGACAACAAGCAGACAGGGTGTTCACATAAAATAATCTGCAAGTGCACAGAATCGTAACAAGTAATAAAGTGTTTTTAGAAAATGAGTGTCGAACCCACAAGGATTAACTATGTTATTGAGTACAAAAATTCACTAAATTAAATACTATTTGGAAAAATCGAAAATAAATGGAATGTTCTACTATCTGAATTAAATTAAACTATTTAATAAAAATAAATCTACGAATAAAAAGAATTAACAAAGCGTAAAAATCTAACAGTGTAAAAATATGATAAGAATGGATCTAGAGCAATTGATTTCACCTAACAAATCCCACACAATTTATCCTTCCTAATTATTAAATTCTAATAATCTCCCGTTGATGATTAAAAATTCCTTAAGTATTCAATATCTTCTCTCGAATAATATCAAAAATATCTTCAACTAACAATT